>NC_040883.2:10589297-10889297 GCF_900634795.4 Betta splendens
CGAGGAATATATTCAGGTTGAGCTTCATAAAAACAGTGAAAACTAAATCTAAAGGCAGATCACAAACAAACAAGACTTGAAATCAGCATCTAACAGACTTCACTGTACAGTAATAAACAAACTGATCAAACTGAATAATTAGGTGGAGCAAATGTCACGTTTTTGTACTTACAGGATAGAAATCTGCGACAGCCTTGACCTGCTCGTAGTCATCTGCCCGGGCCAGCTGAGCAAGGCCTTCTGGGTAGAGCTTCCCGCAGTGGGGGAAGAGCTTAGCGCGGTCCTCCTTGGACAGCTCAGTGCCAAACGAGTTGATGGTGATGATGAAGGCCCTCCTGTCAGCTTCAAACTGGAGCAGAGGCAACAAGTTCACTCTCACTCAGGGCCTTTGGGTCTGGGTGGATCGTTCTCTGGTGTTCACTCACCTCCAGAATAGGACACATGGTGTCAGCTGTGGTTCCTCCCAGGTTGGAGCAAAACTTATAGAAAGCTTCCAGATAAGCCTGCGTGGAAATGTGTTTTCAATAAGCATGCAGTAATAACAATTATTATTGTATAGACAGACCATTCATCAATCAACCTGTAACTAATATAATAATATTCGATCTAAATCATGACAGATTCTGTGCTGGTAGGTCACATCTCCTTTCCAGTTTACCTCTAACTAAATATGACCATATAATCATAGTATTCACCTTGTAAAGCGTGTTACGAATGATTTCAATGTTCATCTCATCCAAGTCCTGTTCAGATATGCAGTCCTGGAAGAAAGCAGCTGAAGGAAAAAGAAGATGGAATGGTTTGATCTTTGGCTCCATCTGCTGTTAATCCTCAGACTTCACTCACTCCTCCGGGTTAAATGGTTCCAGAGTTCACTGCTTACCGAGGGGTGTGTCCACCAGGATGGCGTTATACAGCTCAGCGGGGGTCTGGGCGATGTTGACCGCCTCCATCTGCTCAAAGCTGCCCAGTGGGTGACACTTGGGCACCAGCTCAGAGATGGCCCGCTGGTGCAGAGTGCCGGTGATCAGCAGGATGACGTTATCGATCATGTAGCTGTACCTGAGTAGCAGCAGTTGGAAGAGACAGAACGCTTTTAAACTGTTAAATCCATGTGTGTTAAGCACACTTTAAGTCCATAACATCCAGTTACATAATGCTCTAGTGCATCAGTAAACAGAAAAGCTTTATAACTTCCTGGAGCATCTCAAGCAAGAGAGAGAGGTATTACAGTACCACTAAACAGATTAGTGGCTTATTGGATGTAGACTCTCTGCTACATATTATATATCTATGGTAACTAGTATTTTTAATGCTGATACAACCTGAAATAATCTGATTAATATGAAACCAATAGGTGTAACTGATATATATCCAAACTTGATGCCACCACTATTACAAATCTGATTATGTGTTGGGTCAAAACAAGAAGGAATAAACATGTAAACATCAGCGACTGTGAGGTCAAATTACATGACTATGGTAAAGAGAGGTCACATCAGAACAGAGCTTTACAAGCAGTTCTGGGATCTGTAAAGACACTATGAAGTTTCCCACATGAAGAAACAACACCTGTTTTTATCTGAGCTGAGCTTTCAAACAGGCCTGCTCATGTTGTCATTCTCATCATTAACAAGACTGTGGCTTACGTGATGAAGTCCATGAAGCTGGCCAACGGCTCGTACGACTGGTTCCTCATGTGGCGAAACTCCACCACCATCTTCTCCTTCAGCTTGTCGTCGATGACCGACACGGTGAGAGGAGAAGCCTCGTTTGCCAGGAAGCTGCCATAGTCTGTGCTCTGCAGGTGGAGCTTCAGGTCTGAGACAAACGAGCAGGAACGGTAAAAAGGCACGCAATAACGTTCCACAATATAACATGATGATGATACGTTATTACCATTTCTATATGTATAGATCACTGCATCAATTGCTGTGAACTCAATTATTATAATACATTTTAAAGAATAAAAAAATCATTTCTCATCATTCTTTAATTTTTTAATTTTTAAGCTCGGATACATAACTATAAAAAACTAACCTCTGAAAACAGTGACTGAAAGTGCTGAAAACCTCAGCGTTTTATGGGATGTAATATACTTTACTGAATAGGGAGTGAACTTGTTTTGCTTTACTTGCAGTTACTGTCTTTAACGTCCTCTGAGATGAAAGAAGCTGTAAATGTGATATTTATCATTACAAGCAATAAAACCTTTAAATGCAGTTAGCTACGAACGGCTGAAGCTGCTGAAACATCGCTGCTGTAATTTCACTTCCTCTAAAAAACCCAACATTGATCAATGGATACTGAATCTACAGCGGTTTAATTGTAGTTAGCATAATGCTATCTAACCTAGCCAGTGATATCAGAAAAAAATGGACCAGATGGAATGACGCTCCTGTTTGGAGCGAACTTAACAGTGTTAATAGTATAATACAACAGCAACAAGGTACATTGACTACATCAATTAAACGTAATCGTATCTTAACGTACACCAGCCAGCCACTGTAGCTAGCTTAGCTTACAGTGACAGCTGGTGCCAGCGTTAGGGCACTTAGCTGTTAGCCGCTAGTTAGCTGGCTAGCGCTCCTCTCCCGGTTCACTCACCTTCCAGAGTCTCACACTGAACGAGGTTCAAATAATCCGCCTGGGACAGAATTCCAGCCTTAAATCCTCTAACCAGCCCCTCCAGGTAGCCGTTATCGACGTTAAAGTACAGCTCGGAGAAAGGCATCCTGTCCGACCGTGAGCCCAGTCTCTGGAGAAGAACCGTCCGCTCGGCTGGTTAGCTTTAGCATCAGCTGACCGGACCATGTGACAGTCAGCTGACCGGTGTGCCTGCGTGCGTGTGTGCGTGTGTGTGTGTCTGTGTGTGTGTAAGCGCGTGTTGTTGTGTTAACAACAGTCTGTTGCTGTTTGCAACTATACAGCAAACAACAAAACGTTGAACATCCGTAATCACAAAAACAGGTTAATTAAGCAAGAGTCGAATTTGAAAGTGTTTGATTTAGGATCCGAGTACAGAAACTAAGAGGACAACCTTCAGTGTCCTGTTAGTATGTTGATATGTTGGTATGTTAGGAGCTCAGACTGAACAGGTCCTACTGGTTAACAGTAGTTAGAGCCAAAGTCACATTAGAAGCAGCAGTGAGAGATTTACTTCCAATCCACCTGCTCTGATGTGGGTTTCCAGGTAAGAATCCTCATATTACAAACTGTTGGTACAACTGATCATATTTCTCTGGGTTAAATATGTTTCAATGCCTCTCTGCCTGTTCCTGTAAAGGTGGACACTCCACTATGGATGTGTCAGAGAAGACAGAGGACAAGTCTGGAGTTCTGAGGAGATATCAAAACCAAACAGGCAGGGAACGGTAAGAATAAGATAAGACCTCATAATACTTTACTATATTACATTACTACATTACTTTACTACAATACTTACAATATAGAGAATATAAAAGGCACAACAACAACAACATGACTGTAAACACACAGTATAAGACAAGGAGTTTAAAGTGTCTTTTCCAACTTGTGAGCTGGTGTAAAGGTATAAAAGGGAGTCTGTGCAGGAAGATGAGGAGACTGGAGTGGTTGTGTATATGTGGTTGGGGGGGGGGGTGTCTTTCTCTTCAGGGAGATGGGGCATAGCAGTCAGGGAATTCAGCCTCCTTACTGCCTGAAGAATGAGGCCATCCCTCAGTCTGCTGGTCCTGGCTTTGAGGGTCTGTAGCCTCCTCCCTGACAGCAGGAGGCAGAAGAAGCAATTAGCAGGATGGCTTGGGTCCCCTGAAATGAGAAGGGTCTGCGAGTGGTGTAGCACCAATTCCCAATGAAATCTTTCTCAAGGCATTTTACAAGACAAGGTTTAAGACTTAACACAACTAAAGACCTAACAAATCCCACAGTTGCCAGTCGAGGATTGTGCCTATGACGTTTGATGGACAGCAGAGCGAGAAGATGAGGTAAGAGCACAAATATTGTATTCTATAGCATGGATCCAGGGGTCAGGAAGTATAAGGTGATGATTTACTTGATAGCTTTAATCAAAACCTGAATGTCAATTGTCGTAGCCAACTGGACCAGAATGGACCGGCACCACCTCCACCCAGCTGTGTGTCCATTAGAAGTGACCGGTCTAAGAGCGAGCCTATCGCGTTTCGTGGTGAGCAGCCTAATCCAAAGCTGAGGTAAGAATTCAATGACTCAAACACTGCTTTTCTTACTGTGATGCCACCAACCTACACCTAGAGAGTCTGTAATGTACTTGAGTCCAGTTTAACTTGATTAAATGTTGTAGCTCAACTCAGAGTCAATTACTTAGTTTAGCTTTGTTTGTTCATTGTGTTTAGGAATTCAGCCAAGGTTTGGAAGTAAAAAATAAATGTCAGAGGAGGGAACTGACAGTAAATGCAGAGCGAATGATTCCTGAAACAGCTCAGTTACAACCAGGAAACATTCCATTGGAACCGGTTCCTACATGTTTAAGCTGTAAAAAACCAAACAAGCTAAAAACTCTGTGTACAAACATTAGTTCTGATGACTTAGTTCAGTTTTCAGATCAGTGGCTGTTGGCTGTTAAAAGTTTTGGTGATGGTTTCAGTCATTTTGTTTTACAGCCTCCCACCATCACTATAAAAACACACAAACCTCATTATAATTATAAAATTTTAATAAGCCAAATGTGAAAATAATAATGAGGACTGCAGCCACAGACTGATGATGGCTTGTGTGTGTTTGACAGCTCAGAGGTTTCCAGTAACCAGCCCGACTGGAACTTGGACAACATTTTTACAGTAAGACAGTTTAACCTTCGAAACGAATGATGGGAACTGTGGCCCCCGTCCTCTGACTGTGTGCTGCACAGTTTAATGTCAAAATATTTGACTTCCACGAATCCTTTTATTATTACTTCACTTATAACTGAAGACAACAAAGTAGCGCTCAAGGTTTCCTGATGACGAAAGATGTAACAAACTAACATAACCTCGTTTGTCACCAGTTCATAACATTTTATTTTAAGATTTATACCGCAGATCACACTGTGATTATTGATAGGAACAAATGCATCAGCTTCTATATCATATAAGATACAAACTTTGATTTACTCTTTTAGGTGGTTGAAGAAAATGTGGTTAATTTAGTCAGAAATGAGCTAAAAAAACTGAGGAAGATTCTGGATTCAGAACAACCAGACAAGGAGCTGAAAGAAGACGATGAAGCGATGGAAGTTGACGACATCAGGAGAAACAGCAACAGAGAAGCAATTCTGACCGTCACGCTGAACTGTTTAAGAATGATGAGGCAGGAACATCTGGCTGAGTCTCTGCACAGCAGTAAGCCTCTGTTATGGATCAGACTATAGATCAGTTAGTGCTATAAACTGCAGATTTACCTCTATCTATTGGCCTAAACTCTGGAGAAAATCTGGAGCTGTAAGATATTTAGTCAGTGACGAAAGCGAGAAAACATGCGATAGGCCAAAATGAACTAAGCCAGACATTCACACTAAACATTCATAAACTATCAATCTCTCTGTTTGTTAGAATCTCGACTAGCCAGATGCCAACAGAAGCTCAAGTCTAACCTCAAAAGGAAGTTCCAGACTTTGTTTGAGGGCACTGATGAATCTGGAAACCCAATACGACTGAAGGAGATCTACACAGAGCTCCATGTGACACAAGGAGAGAACAGAGCAATGAACAGTCAACATGAGGTCAGACAGATACAAGCAGCTTCCTGGAAGTCTGACCGTTCACACGAGAGGATCCTCCAGTGTGGGGATTTGTTTGGATCCGTACCTGGCAGAGGCGAACCAATCAGAACTCTGGTAACAAAAGGTGTGGCTGGCATCGGCAAAACGGTCCTGACACAGAAGTTCGTCCTGGACTGGGCTGAGGACAGAACGGGACGGGACATCCACTTTATCTTCCCAATCGCTTTCCATGAGCTGAACTTATTGAAAGAGCAGAACTTCAGCTTGGTGGAGCTTCTTCATCACTTCTTCACTGAAACCATGGAGGCAGGAATCTGCAAATTTGAAGAGTTGCAGGTTTTGTTCATCTTCGATGGTCTGGATGAGAGTCAACTTCAGCTGGACTTCAAAACCATCGAAATCCTGACCGATGTTACAAAGCCGGCCTCGGTCGTTGCGCTGATCACCAACATCATCAGGGGGAAGCTGCTTCCTTCTGCTCAGCTCTGGATCACCACTCGACCTGCAGCCGCCAATCAGATCCCTGCCGCATGCGTTGACATGGTGACGGAGGTCAGAGGCTTCACTGATCCGCAAAAGGAGGAGTACTTCAGGAAGAGACTTAGAGACGAGCAGCAGGCCACAACAATCATCTCCCACATCAAGAGCTCAAGAAGCCTCCACGTCATGTGTCACATCCCAGTGTTCTGCTGGATCACTGCTACAGTTCTGGAGGATCTGCTGGAAACCAGAGAGGGAGGAGAGCTTCCCAAAACCCTGACTGAGCTCTACATCTATTTCCTGGTGGTTCAGACCAAACAGGGGAATGTAAAGTATCGTGGAAGAGCTGAAACAGATCCAGTCTGGAGCTCTGAAAGCAGTGGCACAGTTCGTGCTCTGGGAAGGTTAGCGTTCGAAACGCTAGAGAAGAACAAGCTGATCTTCTATGAAGATGAACTAATGGTCTGTGGGACGGACATAAAATCTGTATCAGTCCAATCAGGACTCATCACAGAGGTGTGGAGAGGGAAGCGTCGGCTGAATGAGAACAAGGTGTTTTGCTTTGTCCATCTGACCATTCATGAATTCCTGGCAGCTCTTCACGTCTTTCTGACATTCATGGAAACTGATGTTGATCTGCTTCGAAGTAAACGGTTGACATTACGCATAAAGTCTAAAACCAAACACTTCTACAGGACTGCAGTGGACAGAGCCTTGGAGAGTCCGACTGGACATCTGGACCTGTTTGTCCGCTTTCTCCTGGGCCTTTCGCTGGAGAACAACCAAACTCCACTGCAAGGCCTCCTGAAAAAGACAGGAACCAGTCCGGACGTCAGCGGGGCATTAGTGCAGTACATCAAGAAGAAGATCAGAGGCAGCCTCCCTCCAGAGAGGAGCATCAACATGTTCCACTGTCTGAATGAGCTGGACGATCATTCTCTAGTGGAGGAGATGCAGCAGTACCTGAGCTCAGGTGGCGTCACCGCAGATAAGCTGTCTCCCTCTCAGTGGGCAGCGCTGGTCTTCATCCTGCTGTCATCACAAAAAGACCTGGATGTGTTCGACCTGAAGAAATTCTCCGGCTCAGAGGAGGGACTCCAGTCACTAGTGCCTGTCGTCAAAGCATCTAGAAAGTCTCTGTAGGTTTACAGACAAAAGGCATGACTTGTTATTTTACAATAAATTAAAGCCTGTTTTCTTTCTTCAGGTTAAGTGGGTGTGGCCTTTCACCGAAAAGCTGCGATGTTCTGGCCTCGGTTTTTACCAGCAAGGACTCGAACCTGAGAGAAGTGGACCTGAGCAACAACGACCTGGGTGACACAGGAGTGAGGCTGCTCTCAGCTGGACTTGGTTGTCCTCACAGCAAACTGGAAGTTCTCAGGTGAGGCCGATGGACGGATGCCCAGCAGCATAGAAACCACTGGCTCCTCTTCCTCACAGCAGCTCATCCTCACATCATCTTTGTGCAGCATCAGCTCGGTCTTTGTGCCTGAGGCTCTCGTTCAGCAGGTGATGATTGTGTGTTGTCAGGTTGTCTGGCTGCCTGGTCACAGAGGCAGGTGTTGATTCGTTGCTTCTCGCTCTGAGCGCCAACCCGTCCCATTTAAAAGAGCTGGACCTAAGCTTTAATCATCCAGGGGACTCGTCCATACAGCAGCTCAACGCTCGACTCAAGGATCCTCAGTGGAATCTGAAAACACTTAAGTACAGTTCAATTTTAACTGCACAGGCGCTCATTATAAACATGTTATCTACGGCAGCTTGGAGTTAAGCCTCTGATCTCTTTCTCAGCCTCGATCACTGTGGTGAGTGTCGACTGCAACCAGTGCCTCAGCGGTGTAAGTTCAACTTTTCTACTGCTTCAGACACTCTCTGGATGCTTTAGCAGCACATTCAGGGATTTGACATGTTGGACAGTTACTCAGTTAGCTGTAAAATAAACACTGATGTTTTGTTTCTTGTTGTCAGATCTCTGCAGTCTGTCACTGGATCCAAACACAGCAAACAGAAACATCTGTCTGTTTGATATGAACACTAGAGCAACAGTGGTGGTGGAGAAGAAACCTTATCCTGATCATCCAGAGAGATTCGACACCTGGAAACAGCTGCTGGGTAGCGACGGTCTGACAGGTCGCTGTTACTGGGAGCTGTACTGGTTGGGACGGGTGAATGTGGGAGTGGCCTACAGAGGGATCAGGAGGAGCGGAGACGGTGACAGCTGCTGCCTGGGCTGGAACGACCAGTCCTGGAGTCTGATGTGTTCTCCTAACAGCTTCACGGCCTGGCACAATAACACGGTGACAGACATAGACGGCCCACCACCCTCTGAGTGTGACAGAGTGGGGGTGTACCTGGACTGGTCTGCAGGGACCCTGTCCTTTTACAGTATCCCCACCTCGTCTAACCAACTGATCGAGCTGCACACCTTCCACACCACCTTCACTCAGCCAGTCTACCCAGCGTTTGGGTTTGGGCGAATGACTAATGTTAGGACTGATTCCAAATTGTTACCATGCTCAATTGTTCTATCACAGGTGAAGGAATGAACAATGTGTTCACTGGACCAATAAAAAGAAAAGCTTTGAAGCTTTGTGTAAATGAAACCTGTCCTTTTCAACATGATGGAAGCCTACTGCATGAGGATCTCACGTTTTATAAAGGTTCATACAGAGGTAAAAGATCTGATGTGTAGGTCAGAGGCGCCAACGTAAAACAAGAGCTAAAAGTGAAGCAATACGCTAAGGAGCTGAACTGTGAATGGTTTATAAGCGTCCTCTGATGGAAGGTAAAAGCTGCTGCAGTGAACTAGGCTAAAGGAGTACAGGGTCTTATTGCTGGACAAAGAACTGGTCCTTGGGGGTCAACGTGAATTAATAGAAACACAAAAACTAAACAAACAAACAGGATGAAAGCCAGACCAAAGTTGTACCAGTCGTACCCACCCACACTCTGTTCAGTGGTTCCATGGTGCCAGTGACAGAGAAGCTCTTACTACTGTATATCTATCAGTCTACCATTTGGAAAGTGGATTAAAGATTGTGTGAAAAATAAAAGTTCCAATGTCTAATCCTTTGACATTTTTGCATGTTTAAGCAAATATACTTTAAATATGTACAATGTTACTGTATGCTTAATGTTGTTTTATTAATATTCAATACACTAACATCACTAACATCACACTAACAAGTTCATGCTCGTGAACGTACAGAAACAAACAAACCAGTGCTGAGACAGGACTTGAGTTAGATGAGTGTTTAATTAGACAGGTCAAAAAACAGAACAGACAGAACCCATCTCACTAGGGCAAAGTCCCAGGCGCAAAACACAAACCAAAGCAAGAACGCAGCAAGAAGGTAAGTGCATAACATAGAGGAAACGAAACAGGATTGAAAAGTCCAAACTCTCCCGCTCAAGGAGCGAGAAGATGAGGACAGTCTCTGCCCAGCAGTCGCTGGGCCAAAACAGCATCTTTAGTGCCCAGGAATGAACGTTGACTTCTGGGAGGCCAGCGTCGGAACAAGATGCATCCAGAGGCCCATAAGAAGTGATGATGTCCTCCGAGTCAAGGGGGCCAGAGAAGGAGGCAGCTGGATGGCAGCGCAGCACAGGCTTGAAAGAGGAGAGCTGGAATGAAGCGCCGAACCAGGACCCAGAAGGCAGAAAATAGCAGAGGCAGGACTGAGCAGCAGCAGCAGCCACGCGCCCTCATCCAGCTGCTGATCTGCTTCCCACGCGTCACTCTGACACCGTCATCCTGCAAGCTTCCTTCCAAGCGACAGCAGGGGTCCGAGAGCTTCAGCATGCAAGAGTAAAAGTGTTTTTAAATGATCTGTAAGCGACAAACAAAATGCTGCAATCTGGTTCTACTGAAGTTCCTAAAGGTGCTGGCTGTGGAGCCAAGTGTTTCTGTCAAACCAATGGTTGCTGTAAATTGTAAAACAGACTTGCTATGTGTGGGATCTGTTGGGTTTAGTTGTGTTATGTCTTAAACCTTACCTTGAAAAGTGCCTTGAAATAACCTTGTTGTGATTTGTGATATGGGAAATAAAATTGAATTGAATTGAATGGAAAGGAATGGATTTATGTGCAAACACAACCATTGTGAGGAAAGATGCTTTCATGAAAATGTTTCTACACGGTGCCGAGTTGAAACATGCCAACACGTCTGCAACTTCCTTCTTTGCTTGTTTACTGGAACCCATTGAAAAGGAAACCGCTGCAGGTTGATCACCGCATCCATCACCATGTTTTCACCTGACTGTGCATCAAACTGGTTCTGGACCTGCTGGTTTAGTGATTCTTTTCTGTGTGGAGTCTACATGTTCTCCCACGCTCTGCACCCTGAGATGCTGCCATCACAGCGGGGATGACACCAGTGGAAAGGTCGCCAGCAGCCAAGGGACCAATGGGCTACGAAGCCTGAAGAAAAGCATTCATCAATGATCCATCACCTCTTGCAACTGTTGTTTGCTCATATTTATGTTTCTACACTTTTCTGTAGATCAAATTACATACTGTATTTAACAAAAGCAATGCATACTAATAATTTTTAGACATTAGGAGCATTTGTTATTTGTCACCAGGGGCTGTGTAACGCAACCTGGCTTCCCTTCTTATAAAACTGTGGCCACATGATGTGGTAAGGCCTGTGCCATGTAGATTATTGAAATACAAATACAAAGTCCCTGCATCATTGAGGCTCCACTGGAACAGCAGTGGCTGATTAACATGCAGAATGTGACCTAAAAGACAGACCAAGAAGCTCCACTGAAGAAATAAAAAGTTCTTAAAGCGGGGAAATAGGCTTGACAACGCTGCTGTGTCCACAGAATCCACAGCAGACAAGAGTCCATTTAAAACGGATCATTGAGTTACACATCCTGCTCTCTTGGCATGAACCCACACCTGCACTATAATATTCTAAAGCTGTTCAGGTGTTTGGCCTTCGACAAGTACAAAACATCACAATCTCTCAGTAAAGCGCCTGAACTCTTTCTCCATCACTGATCAGTTCCTTCCTGAGGCTTTTCAAGAATCTTACTTTGGTGTTTACATGAACACGATGTCGACAGATGATTGATGACAGACTTCAGCTATAAAAGGGAGCGATGCCCGTCTCTTTCAGCATCAAACGTCGACTTCTGACTTATTTCAGATTTCTCACCTCTGCTTGCTCCAAGATGACTCGGGTTTCGTTTGTCGTCCTCCTGCTGTCTGTGACGCCCATGTTCTTGGTAACACACACCTTATTCACATGAATCAGGAGAGAAGTATGGAAAAAATTTTAAATTGTGCATCTTTGTGTCTTTCACTGCAGGTTTGCAAACCGCTGCAGAGTGAGAATCTCCTCTTGCTCCCAGGTAGGGTTCGGCCGTGTCTGGTCTCCGTTCTCACCTGACATGTTGATGTTTGATGATTTACACCCAACATGTTTTCTCCTTTTGTCTCCAGATGAGATGTTGGACGTCTCTAAAATCATCACAAAGGCCAACAGAAACATATGTGAGAGAACACGGTTCTACAAGAAACAGACCCGAAGGAGAGATTTTTTATGTGAAATCAGTTAAATAAAATATGAAGGACAGAGTTTCTGCAGCAGTGCCGATAAAGACAACAGACTGAATATTCATATTCGGTTTGCAGCTAAGTTTCTGACCCACGGAGACATTATGCCGAGCCGAATGAGGAACGCTGATCCCTGCGTCAAGTCCGGATGCAAGTGGCTCAAAACTGGAGCCTACGTCTACGTACCCATCGAGATCTCCAACAACTTCAGTAAGTGTCTCATGCATGAAAAAAAACGTGTCCAACAAAAGGCCGGCACGTACAGAATGATGTTTACAATCACCAGACTAGGATCCTGTCACTTTAGCTGAAGCTGGAGATGAAGACTGGCTTGTTGTTCTAACTGTGAACTGTTTATGATGGACGTGTGAGAGTGTTTCTGCTTGTAGCCAGAGCTGAGGTGCGTGTCATCATGAAGGCGCTGATGGGCTTCGAAAGGTCCACCTGCATCCGCTTCACTTGGAGAACTGATGAAAAGGACTACATCCAATTCTTCTCTGGAGAGGGGTCGGAGACACACACACACACACACACACACACACACACACACACACACACACACACACACACACACACACACACACACACACACACACACACACACACACTTGCAGTGGATAATGCCTTCCCTAGCCCCTTAACTTAACCATCACAACTATAGGCAGACGTCTAACCCTTGCTCTGATCCGAAATCTAAACTAAACTAAAATCACATCTTACCCTCAAAAAGGCCTTTAAAGTTTTGGGGCCCAGACAAAGGCCCCACAAGTGGCCATAGGGCCCCACTTAGACACACACACACACACACACACTCACCACGCTCCCTGTGGCAGGTGCTGGTCCTACGTGGGCCGACAGCGTGAGATGCAGCAGATCTCCCTGCAGAAGGACGGCTGTGTGTACGTCAACATTGTGCAGCACGAGGTCCTGCACGCGCTCGGCTTCCACCACGAGCAAACGCGCTCTGACAGAAACAACTACGTCAAAATCCACTGGGAGAATATTATGTCAGGTGGGTCTTTACTTGAAGTGAGAAGGAGGTCAGTTAGTGAGTCAGAGGATAAACGTCTGGTTCTTTTCCCTCTGCAGAAGATAAACCTAATTTTGAGAAGCTGAAGACCTACAACCTCTACACTCCCTACGACTACAACTCTGTCATGCAATACGACAAGTGAGTGTTGAGTAAGAGACGATTAAACAAAACCATGAGCTCAGTGCAGTTCATCAAGGTCCTCTTCCTCCTCCAGCTTCGCCTTTTCCATCAACGGGAAACCAACCATCACGGCTAAGTGCAACCCCGACCTCATCCTCGGCAGCGCAACGGAGATGAGCGACAACGACATCGCTCGAGTCAACAGGCTTTACCGATGCTGTAAGTAAAGACCAAACCCAGCAGCTCTGCAGAGAAACAACAGAATGTGAACATTTCACCTCAAGCTCGTTATCGTCCTTTGTTTTTCCCCAACAGGATTTAAACAAAGGAAGAAAAGGGTGGAGCTCTAAATACGATGAAGCTCAGCTCAGCACAAACAGCAGCTGCACCACGTGACGTCTGGGCTCCGGCCGCTTCCAGCTCAGACTCTGCTTCTGCCTGGTCTTTGTGTGTATTTTATAATCACTAGATGAATTGTGTTACCATGACTACAGATCATGGTTTGATCTTGCAGGTATGGCATCAGTTTGTTGGTCAGAGTTTGTGAAACGCTTCTCTCTTTAAACTAGATTTCTGTGCATCACTAATAATTAAATAGGCTTTAAGCAGAATCTCTGAAGTGTTTATTCACAGACATAGAAGCCTTGACTGGTAAAGCGCTGCCTCTTGCATCATCACAGCTTTTGTGTAAAGCTCAGCTGAGGTGTGACAGTGAAAGTGACAGAAGACGGCAGCATTTCTCCATTTCTCAGTTCAACATCGCTCGCTGCTGTTGGACTGATGCATTTTTTTCCATCTATTCTACACTTTCATGTTTGTTAACTAGGGGTTCAGAGATGCTGGAAGGATCATTAGCACAGATATTTAAACTTTACTTCTGAACTGAAGCAGGGAAGAAGAATCAGGAAACAAACAGAAAAGCTCCGGTCACTTTCAGGCCGAAGATATTTTTCCATCAGTTCCACTCACACCTGAGTGACTGAACAGCGGCTCGTCTGATGGGCTTGGTGGAACCGGTCCTGCTCATCAGCCTGAGCTGACTGACAATCCTAAAATAGACCACTCTGGGATGAAGCCTGGGCCAGTTCATAAAACAAACAAATGGACTATTCCCAACCACAAACTGGTCCAACGTGACCTTGTGCTGCAGGAGACGTCCTCAGAATGTGAAGAGACTTGCAGCCGGGTAAACGTCATCCTTCACCTGGGAGCCGACTCTGAGCACATGAAAAGATCACGTCCTCCTGCTCTTTATTAGACTGAAGTGAGACACTACTTGCAGGACTTGAAGGCCGTACAGGAGCATGAACAGGTCGACACAGCTTAGCAGGGCTTGTGCTGGTTTACGATACTGAACCAGAACACGAAGACCATAACATGCAGAACTGGAACCAGGGCTGGGCCTGAAGACTGGGCTGGAGCTTGAACTGCAGCTTGACTTGAAGCAGTGCTAGGGCTGGGATCAGATGTGGGTACAGAACCGACGCCAGAGCAGTAGCTTGGGCTGAGCATGGTTGCTGCACAGGAGCTTGAACTGGCCGCGACTGCTGCGATGGAGCTTTGACGTGGTTTGGCGCCGGGTGCAGCAGACGCAGGAAAAGAGTTTGCAGCAACAGTCTGTGGCTTGGTAGCTGGGATTGAGGTGGACTAAGACACTGTGGCTGGAACTGGCTAGAATCACGTTAGCGTCAGCTCCAGTACTTAAACTGGAGACCACTGCAGGGCTGGAGCAGAGGCTTGGCCGGTAAAGAAATGTGAGGCTGGCGTTGAGACATCAACTGAGAACCGCCATAGAGCAGACTGAGGCTTAAACAGGAAGAGGGCGGGGACCAGAGTCTGGCAAGCACGGAACGCTGAGCGAGCTCCAGCTCGTCACCCGGGTCCATCGTGAGCCTGTCCATGAGACAATTCACCGCACTCAACCAAACTTCGGGGGTTGGCGCCTCAGTGACAGCTTTTATAGGACCTTCGTGACACAAGCAGCAGTTCTCGGTCAAACCTGACTAGACAAGGTCCATGGTGCCGAAACAAACGTCTCCACCCAGCATGAAAAACAACCCGGAGAATAGTGCGACAGACTGAGGGCTAGCTGGGTTCAAGTAGTACCAAAATAAAACAGGAAATGGCCAAACAGTTACCAGAATTATCGATTCAGTACAGTCCCCAGCTCCCAGAGGCCAAGGAGACGTTCAGCCACAGCTCAAACCCAGGCTTACCCATTTATGTCGACCCAAACAGGAACTGAACTGCGCAAAGTTGCAGGAGACGTCATTTGCCTAGTGCTGAGTTGCTCCTCAGCAGCATATGTTCATATTATTCCAGGTCTGTAGGTAAATCTGCCCTTTATTTGCACAGTCAAATGATTTCTGAAGATGCAGCGACAAGGACCAAACGTTGACATACTGTAAGTGCGTCTTCTATTCAAATGATTGCTCCAATATGACAAAGTGCCAGTATGAGACGCAAGCCGGAGACTCACCGAGCATCAAAGGCATGAAGGCAGAGATGAAGAGCCGTCTCCTTGGACCTGTCCTCCTCCTCCTCCTCTTCCTCCGGGCTCCTGCGTCTGGCCTGGGCTCAGTGTTGGTGAAGAGCTTCACATACATCCAGAGTTACTACACGTGGCAGGAAGCTCAGACATTCTGCAGACGGTATGAACCCCACCTGCCTGATCGTCTCACTGAGGAACAGGTGATTCAGTATGTGTGTGTGTGTGTGTGTGTGTCAGCTCCCCACACACCGACCTGCTCATCCTCTACCAGCAGTCGGACGCAGACGCTTTGTATCTGCAGAGTTACTACGCCTGGATCGACGGACAGCAGACTCCCAACTTCTACTGGAGCTGGTACTATGGAAACCAAGTCTCCCCCTGGGGAGGAAATAAACCAAGCTCTGGTGATGCATGTGTCTATGTCAGCTCCAATGATAAACGGTGAGTGACTGGTTATCTGTTAAACACGTTATTGTGACACAAACATCTGAATTAACTAATTATTGGTCTTTGAAAGGTTTTATGTGGCAGATTGTGAGAAATATTACTTCTTCATCTGTTACACAATGGAACAAGGTGAAATCCAGTACACATTCATTAATCAGACAAAGACTTGGTCTGATGCTCAGCAGCACTGCAGCACCATGAACCAGGACCTGGCAGTGATCAGTAATTACGATCAGCTCTACTCAGCTTCCAGTGAGCACGACTTCCCGGTCTGGACTGGACTCTACAGAGACGGTAAGGTCAACACAAACACAGACACTGTTTGCTCTCATTTCACTTCAGACTGATTCTCTGTTTCTTTTCTATCGTCTGCTCCTCAGGGGCAACATGGTCGTGGAGCGCTGGTCTGTCCGACTACAGGAACTGGGCCCTGAATCAGCCGGGGAACAATGGGGACTGCGTCGCCATCTCCTCTGTGAGCAAAACCATGACGACCCAAAACTGCTCGGCCCGTTATCCCTTCGTCTGCTTCGTGGACAACCTGCTGCTGGTGAAGGAGAACCGGACCTGGGAGGAGGCGCTGGAATACTGCAAAGAACTCAACGCACAGCTGGTCAGCGTGCAGCCTGGAGACTACACCTACATAAGTGACAGAGCGATGGAGGCCGACACAGACGAGGTGGGTTCAGGTCTCTAATGAGCTTGCTTTTTTTTATTGCGCCTCTATTACAGTCTTTACCGTCATGCGGGAGCACACAGCTCTCTGGTTTGCTCTCCTCAGGTGTGGACGGGCCTTCGGTACCTGGCTGGTAGTTGGTTCTGGGTGAACGGGGCAGATATGACGCTGTCTGACCTGCCTGGCTGCCCTCTCTCCGAGCTGCACTGTGGAGCCTTCTCTAAAAACGATCCAGGAAGCCTGGAGGCCCGGGACTGTGTGGAGGAGAAGAACTTTCTGTGCTACAGCGAGGGGTGAAGTCCCATCATTGTTTGCTTTTGTCTTTATGCAAATGAGTCGTTACAGCAGCTCTTTCATATTAGATCCTGTGTAAAAAGGTAGAAACCCAGATGAGACTCATCCTTGATTTGAAACTTGAGGAAATAAATGATGCATTAGTAAATAGATCACTCATATTTTATTGGCTATAATTCAGTAGCAACATTGAAAATGTACAATTTATACATTACACTAATTTATCGAACTATTTAAACCCATTCATACCAGTCATCACTGTCCAGGCAGCTGCTGTGACTCCTGCACATCTGGATCACAGCTGTTTAGTGCAGCTGTAAGAAAGAATGGACTTACTTTTTTTATTTTATTGGCCTGCAGGAAACAAATAACAACTATGTAGATGTATGTTTCTGTGTCTGCAGTGCACAGCTGCCTACCCTCATTGATGCATGCAGCAACGTGAGAGCAGAGAGACAGCAAAAGCAGCTTAACATACTGTAATTTACAAAGTTGGCGCCACACGGCAGCCATACAAGCTGAAAAGGTGCTTAAACAAGGTGGTGAGTATAATCTAAAATGAAATAACGAAACCCATGCCTGCGGGAAACAAATAACAACCATATAGATGTATGTTTCCGTGTCTGCACTGCACTGCTCCCTGAATAAAAAAAAATAAAATGTACAAAATTGCTACAATACAACAAAACACAAACTTGCTAACATGCTAACACGGGGAGCTCAGGTCACCAAGCTAATCCTCATAAACCAAAAACTCTACTGAACAAATCTAAACAAATTATTACGAGAATGACAAGTAATGTAATATAATGGGCGTAAAATGATGCACAGCAACATAAACAACAGATTTCTTCAAGAAAATGTGAAAATAAATGAAGCATGTTTTTCCACACACCTACCCAACCTCATAAAGGATAGACGGCGAAGGTAGTACGTAAACAAAAAGGGTTCAAAAAGGGCGGTGTGCAGTACAGCAGGTATTAGAGTGGACGAAATAAAAAAATCAGATAATAGATAAAATTCACGAATACGAATTGAAATTATTAACTGATACATAAAAATGACAACATAATTTCATCTTAAAATAAAATCAACCATTTGGAAAATAGAAAAAAACGTATTACTTCATTACACAGCCATGACGTTGGTTCATCTCTACAAACCTGAGGCACAGACGGATCAGTGACATTTTACCTCTACTGTACCTGCGTTTCATTGTTTGGATGCATTGGATGTGTTTCCGTTTTCATGCTGCATTTGCAGAAGTCCAGGTGCAACCACACCTAGAAACCAGAAGTAATTTCTATGGAATCAAATTAGGGTCACATTAGATTTGTTCATCCATAAACCGATATGTGCGTGCGTAACCAGCTTTGTACTTGTAGACTTAGTGGGGCTATAACATGCTTACTGTACACTTATAATTTGGAGCATTAAAATTACACACAAATCGTGGCTAAATTTACAAGTAAAATAACGTGCGCACAAATCTAATGTTACGCTAATTTGACTCCATAGATATCACTTCTGATTTCTAGGCGAGGAGTCCAGTGTTTCAGTAAACGCGACTGACACGGAAGTTATGTTTCAAGGTTTTCTGCTCCTCTGATCACGTAACAAACATTCTCTCTCCGGAGGTGGATCATCACAACTGTCTAGTTACTAAATGCAAAACTTAATTCTTATCCTAATGCAGAGTGACACAATTTACTTGTCTTTCAACAACTGAAGGAAGCTCAGCTGCTCGAGTCACATCAAACTACTATTGAGGTTCCTCAAGGCGCTGGCTGTGGAGCCAATTGGTTGCTGTGACTTGTAATTAAAGGCTTGTTGTATGTAGGATCTGTATCTGTTGGGTTTAGTTGTGTAAGGTCTGATTTGGGGCTATATAAGAATATATTGAATTGAATTGAATTATGTGGATTTCACCTGAAGTGGTGCAACCACAACCATTGTGAGGAAAGATGCTTTCATAAAAATGTTTCTACACGGTGCCGTGTTGAAACATGCCAACATGTCTGCAACTTCCTTCTTTGCTCGTTCACTGGAACCCACTGAAAGGGAAACCGTTGCAGGTTGCAGGTCACCGCATCCATCACCATGTTTTCACCTGACTGTGCATCAAACTGGTTCTGGACCTGCTGGTGTAGTGATTCCTTTCTGTGTGGAGTCTACATGTTCTCCCACGCTCTGCACCCTGAGATGCTGCCGTCACAGCGGGGATGACACCAGTGGGAAGGTCGCCAGCAGCCAAGCTAACAATGGGCTACGAAGCCTGAAGAAAAGCATTCATCGGTGATCCATCACCTCTTGCAACTGTTGTTTGCTCATATTTATGTTTCTACACTTTTCTGTAGATCAAATTACATACTGTATTTAACAAAAGTAATGTATGCAATAGGGCTGTGCAATGCAACCTGGCTTCCCTTCTTATAAAACCGTGGCCACATGATGTGGTAAGGCCTGTGCCCCGTAGATTATTGAAATACAAATACAAAGTCCCTGCATCATTGAGGCTCCACTGGAACAGCGGTGGCTGATTAACATGCAGAATGTGACCTAAAAGACAGAACATGTACGACTGAGAAGCTCCACTGAGGAAATCAAAAGTTCTTAAAGCCAAAGGGAAATAGGTTCGACAACGCTGTTCAAAGAATTCACAGCAGATAAGAGTCAGTTTAACACAGATCATTGAGTTACACATCCTGCTCTCTTGGCATGAACCCACACCTGCACTATAATATTCTAAAGCTGTTCAGGTGTTTGGCCTTCGACAAATACACAACCTCACAATCGTTCAGTAAAGCGCCTGAACTCTTTCTCCATCACTGATCAGTTCCTTCCTACATTAAGACCAAGTATCTTACTTTGTTGTTTATATGAACACGATGTCGACAGATGATTGATGACAGAGGACAGACTTCAGCTATAAAAGGGAGCGATGCCCGTCTCTTTCAGCATCAGACGTCGGCTTCTGACTTATTTCAGATTTCTCACCTCTGCTTGCTCCAAGATGACTCGGGTTTTGTTTGTCGTCCTCCTGCTGTCTGTGACGCCCATGTTCTTGGTAACACACGCCGTATTCACATGAATCAGGAGAGAAGTATGGAAAAAAAATTTAATTGTGCATCTTTGTGTCTTTCACTGCAGGTTTGCAAACCGCTGCAGAGTGAGAATCTCCTCTTGCTCCCAGGTAGGGTTCGGCCGTGTCTGGTCTCCGTTCTCACCTGACATGTTGATGATTTACACGCAAAATGTTTTCTCCTTTTGTCTCCAGATGAGATGTTGGACGTCTCTGAAATCATCACAAAGGCCAACAGAAACATATGTGAGAGAACACGGTTCTACAAGAAACAGACCCGAAGGAGAGATTTATATGGGAAATCAGTTAAATAAAATATGAAGGGCAAAGTTTCTGCAGCAGTGACGATAAAGACAACAGATTGAATATTCATATTTGGTTTGCAGCTAAGTTTCTGATCCACGGAGACATTATGCCGAGCCGGATGAGGAATGCTGATCCCTGCGTTAAGTCCGAATGCATGTGGCCCAAAACTGGAGCCTACGTATACGTACCCATCGAGATCTCCAACAACTTCAGTAAGTGTCTCATACATGAAAAAAAAAACGAGTCCAACAAAAGGCCGGCACGTACAGAATGATGTTTACAATCACCAGACTAGGATCCTGTCACTTTAGCTGAAGCTGAAGATGAAGACTGGCTTGTTGTTGTTACTGTGAACTGTTTATGATGGACGTGTGAGAGTGTTTCTGCTTGTAGCCAGAGCTGAGGTGCGTGTCATCATGAAGGCGCTGATGGGCTTCGAAAAGTCCACCTGCATCCGCTTCACTTGGAGAAGTGATGAAAAAGACTACATCCAATTATTCTCTGGAAAGGGGTCAGAGGCACACACACACACACACACACACACACACACACACACACACACACACACACACACACACACACACACACACACACACACACACACACACACACACACACAGACGTCTAACCCTTGCTCTGATCCAAATTCTAACCTCAGCCCTAAAATCACATCTTTACCCTCAAAAAGGCCTATAAAGTTGTGGGGCCCAGGCAAAGGCCCCACAAGTGGCCATAGGGCCCCACTTAGAAAAAAATGGATTTTGGGACCCACTTTGATGTAACCGCAAGGACGCGCACACACACACACACACACTCACCACGCTCCCTGTGGCAGGTGCTGGTCCTCCGTGGGCCGACAGCGTGAGATGCAGCAGATCTCCCTGCAGAAGGGCAGCTGTGTGCACGTCAAAACTGTGCAGCACGAGGTCCTGCACGCGCTCGGCTTCCACCACGAGCAAACACGCTCTGACAGAGACACCTACGTCGACATCCACTGGGAGAATATTAAGTCAGGTGGGTCTTCACTTGAAGTGAGGAGGAGGTCAGTTAGTGAGTCAGAGGATAAAAGTGTGTTTTTTCTCCCTCTGCAGAAGATAAATCTAATTTTGAGAAGCTGAAGACCTACAACCTCTACACTCCCTACGACTACAACTCTGTCATGCAATACCACAAGTGAGTGTTGAGTAAGAGACAAAACCATGAGCTCAGTGCAGTTCATCAAGGTCCTCTTCCTCCTCCAGCCTCGCCTTTTCCATCAACGGGAAACCAACCATCACGGCCAAGACCAACCCCGACCTCATCCTCGGCAGCGCAACGGAGATGAACGACAACGACATTGCTCGAGTCAACAGGCTTTACTGCTCTAAGTAAAGACCAAACCCAGCAGCTCGGCAGAGAAACAACAGGATGTGAACATTTCACCTCAAGCTCGTTATCGTCCTTTGTTTTTCCCCAACAGGATTTAAACAAAGGAAGAAAAGGGTGGAGCTCTGAATACGATGAAGCTCAGCTCAGCACAAACAGCAGCTGCACCACGTGACGTCTGGGCTCCGGCCGCTTCCAGCTCAGACTCTGCTTCTGCCTGGTCTTTGTGTGTATTTTATAATCACTAGATGAATTGTGTTACCATGACTACAGATCATGGTTTGATCTTGCAGGTATGGCATCAGTTTGTTGGTCAGAGTTTGTGAAACGCTTCTCTCTTTAAACTAGATTTCTGTGCATCACTAATAATTAAATAGGCTTTAAGCAGAATCTCTGAAGTGTTTATTCACAGACATAGAAGCCTTGACTGGTAAAGCGCTGCCTCTTGCATCATCACAGCTTTTGTGTAAAGCACAAAAACATTAACACAAAAACAACGAGGGTGTGACAGTGAAAGTGACAGAAGATGGCAGCATTTCTCCATTTCTCAGTTCAGCATCGTTCGCTGGACTGATGCATTTATTACATTTTTGTTAACTAGGGGTTCAGAGATGCCGGAAGGATCATTAGCACAGATATTTAAACTTTACTTCTGAACTGAAGCAGGGAAGAAGAATCGAGAAACAAACAGAAAAGCTCCGGTCACTTTCAGGCCGAAGATATTTTTCCATCAGTTCCACTCACACCTGAGTGACTGAACAGTGGCTCGTCTGATGGGCTTAGCGGAACCGGTCCTGCTCATCAGCCTGAGCTGACTGACAATCCTAAAATAGACCACTCTGGGATGAAGCCTGGGCCAGTTCATAAAACAAACAAAATTCCCAACCTCAAACTGGTCCAACGTCTGTGTGAAGGCGACAGGATGTTAAACGTGACCTTGTGCTGCAGGAGACGTCCTCAGAATGTGAAGAGACCTGCAGCCGGGCAGACGTCATCCTTCACCTGGGAGCCGACGCTGAGCACATGAAAAGATCACGTCCTCCTGCTCTTTATTAGACTGAAGTGAGTCACCACTTGGTTTCCCAGCTCAGCTCACACTCGTCGCTTCTCCAAGAAAAACTAAAATTAGGCCGAATCTTCGCGCCAGCAGAAAGTGGCTCTCTACAGAAGGGTTTATTTTGAGAGACGGCCTCCCGTGTAGCGCCGCGAGCATCGAGTGTGTTCAGGCAAACAGCATCATCCCACAGAGGCAGACTGTTTATTTGTGTGTTTGGACAAGAGGCAGAAAAGTCTCCTGTTCAATTTTACATGAGTGCTCAGCTCATGTGATCCGTGGGTTTCTAAGACGTCCACAAAGCAACATGAATACCAGGGATTAGCAGACAAAGCAGGACACGCTGCTCTGTGAGGCCTGTCTGTGGTATCAGGCCACAGCTACTGCAGGGGAAGGGTCTCCACTCAAGACAATGATGGCAAGACACGTTCAAGAGAAGCTTCTGACTCCCCGGATAAAAAGAAGTTTAGCGGCGACCAGGCACAGCGAAGCTCTTTCTTTAAAGAGTTGTGGGATGTAACTGTTGATTAAAGCATCTCAGCTGCTCTGGGGTCAGTGCAGCGCTCGTTTAATGCCTCTCCAGGTTTCAGAAGGCAGGAATGTGTCAAGAGGTGAACAGCAGCAAAAAAGAAACGGTTCCTTTTCAAATAGTGACCTTTAAAGGTGGCACATTAGTGTGGAGGCATGATTTACACAGAAGTGTTTGTGTGTGTGTGTGTGTGTGTGTGTGTGTGTGTGTGTGTGTGTGTGTGTGTGTGTGTGTGTGTGTGTGTGTGTGTGTGTGTGTGTGTGTGTGTGTGTGTGTGTGTGTGTCAGGCTAGTCAAGAGGTTCCAAGACAGATCTGTTACACACACACACACTGGCTGGTTGTGTGTGGAGGAGTAAAGATGAGCGGCTGGTATCTTAGCAACAGCACGTTAAAGGAGGAGAGGGGAGAATGCGTCAGTGGAGGTGGATGTTCCACCAAACCACACGTCCACACTCTGCACTAATGGGCTGCTTTGTAGCCGGAGCCGCTGGACAGCAGGAAAAGGACCTGGTGTCATCACAAAAGTTCAGCATCGTTACCAAGTCTGTTATTGTCTTCAGACACTGCCAGTGCTGAAATATCCCCAAAGACGACTATCAGCTATAGATGGCGTCACAAGTTAAACTTTCAGTTTGAAACGTTGAAAGAGATGAAAATGCAAAAAAAAACTTGTGTTACTGTGTAAAAATACAAAAGGCGAATGAAGCCACGATTCAAGACATTAGATGTCAGCAAATAAAAGTGTGACTTTGTTTCCCACTGTTCCAGAACTGATTTATCAAAACCTGAAGTTTGCAGATCATTTAATCTGTGTAAACATGAAGTGATAACTTTTTTTCAGGTAGTTTTCTGTCGTTCAGGTCTGTGAGCCAAGATTTCATCTTTCTACAGACTGTTTCATGTAAAACACAGAGTTTTAAGAAACCTCCTTATTCCGGCTTTAAACTTGACGAACTCGAACATCCACAGAAATGTCGTTCTGTTGTGCATCTGCTGTGTCCAAACCTGATCCTTCAGCTTTGCTGCTGATGACGTTTCTCTGTCTGTGTCAGTTTCTCCATCTCACGCCATCACACACTCTTCTCAAAGGTGTTTCTCTCATCCAGGGTGAGAATGGGATCCGATTCACAAGGGACCAGAAAGATGCACCGATGCAGACGGCAGGGCGGTCACGTGACGTCAGGGCGAGACGTGATGAAGTCGGAGGCAGAGAAGAGGATTTAACCCCATCAGACCTGAAAGAGCCGAGGAGAGTGAGGATGGAGAACCACGTATGCAGTCCATGGCTTCTCCAGCCTGCGTGCTGCTCCAACCCTACAGACAGTGGTGGAGCTGGGACCAGCTTCATGCAGCGCCTCCGTGTGCAGCACAGCAATGATTTGATGAGGAGCTGATGGACGTCTCCCTCTTCTTTTCACCTTCAGTTCTCAGGGTCAGTGCAGCACAGAGTCCTGAGATGGAGGAAGGGGGTCGTTCTAGACATTGTTCACTGTTTGTTTACAGAATTTCCATCCTTCCTGTAATTTCTTATTTGTTGTACATATCTGCTTTGGTGACTTAGGGGTTTCTTGCAGATTCACTGCATTGGTGCAAAAAGAAAAAGTGATGAGGCTTCGCTTGGTGAGTGAGGACAGGAGGGACACAGAACAGTTCACGGCGTCAGAGAGGAAAGGAAAGGAAGGAGGTCGTTGGCACCGAGCAGCGTCAAGGTCCCACTGGGCGTCACGCACGGCCGAGCACAGAACAATCCAACCGATCGGAGTCAGGCCCAGCCTCTGCTTCTTCGCTGCAAATGCATTCACCAGCAGGAAAATGAGCGACCGAGGCCCAGACGCACACACCGAGACTGGGCTCAGAGCAGCGAGGAAACCACCGGCTGGACTGGACTCACGTCTCACGTGACGAACAGAGGGAACGACAGCAGGAAGACGCTTCAGCCATTTGTCACGAAGACGAAGACGACGTTGTTACGCAAATGACCCGTTTACATTTAAATGATCATTTCCTTTATTTTTATGCTGCTGTGTTTAACACCAAATCAATAAATTCTTTATGTTAATTATGTTAACAATAATATAGATATAAATATATTAATATATAGACTCTTTATGTGATGATGTGTCCTTATTCAACCATTTTATGTCACCACTTTACATCCATTTAAATCCTTTTACGTTTTCAGGCAGGACAGCTAAAGTGAATTTTTAGGCTCGACGGGTCACAGACACGCCTGAACCTCTAACCGGCTGCTGCTGAAGCTCATTAGGCCTAATGCCCGGAGCACAAAGTAAGAACCTGTTACTAGCTCAGACTTCCCATCCTCAGAGGAAATCAGCCTAAATGAATAAAACCCAGAGCAAATCATCTGAAGCAGCAGCTTTGAGCATCGAGCCGAGCTGCGGCGCTGCCTCAGTCCGTCCATTCATTAGAGGGCAAATAGCTGCAGGTGTGTGCGTCCAGTGTTGCCATAGAGAGGAACGCGACTCAGCTCAAACATCCCGATGATTGTGCTTCTCCTGGGGACCTGTGGGTTTTAGGTCTGGGCGCCCGATGACCAGCCGGTCGATAGCTGCTGGTTCCAGCAGCTTTAGACGCTGCTGTCAGCTGTGATCAGCGTGACGGGGCAGAAGGCAGCTAGTGCCACGAGCAGAACCAATCGCTGCAAGTCTGACTGACGGAGAATCTACTGCAGGTCTCTGAGGAGGGAGCCACGGCATCGACTGAGGCTGAGCTGCAGGTGGAAAACATCCACACGAGCCCTTCAAGTCTGAGAGCGTTCAACAGGCAGAGCAGTTGGTGCCGACGCTGTGGGAGGCGTGGACATCAGCCACTAATCCCAGTTACTGGACGTCCATTTTCTCCCAGTACAAGTGCTTTTAATTCACCTTGGTTCTGATTGATTCCAAAACATTTTGTCAGTTCCTTCCCAATGTTAATGTATAGCTATAAATATGTACAAATACTTAAACACTAGTTTGTGTTTGCTTTTATACATCACAATTTTGCACTAAATTAGACAAACAACTCAAGACAGACTTTGGCTTATTGGTCTAAATTGACTTCATGAAATAATAAACTACATATCACTATGAGTCGTATCAAATGGTCGGTGCAGCGTTGTTTCACTCAGATGTGCCATCTGTCTCTGTGAGGACGAACTGGCAACGAGCCAGACATCGCTGAGCTCCAGGGACGTCATGGGAACAGTCCGAAAACAGAAAAGTGGAAGATTCACATACGTTCGCTAGGTCTCACTCCCAACCAGGATCACAGATCCTGAGGAAGAGCAAATGCTCCAAGTTTCAACTTGGTGGGCTTGATGGTGGATGGCCTATATGTCAGTTTACTTAGCGTGGATCAGCAGCTCTGAAACCTTATTACACAGTTCTGCATGAGCAGGAACGGAGGCGATGGAGTCAGTGATGCGGGAAGAAGCTGCATCACCGACAAAGTGAAACACCGATCCATTTCTGCTGCGGTCCTTCTAGTTTTAGAGCTCGCCTGCAGATTCCCGTGCTCTCAACAACAGTTGTATTACAAGAGGTCTTCCAGCAGAACAGTTTGAGTGTGACGCGTATTAGACAGAGCTAACGGCAGCCTTTAGTGGCAGAGTCTGGGTTTGTTGCTGATGTGTGCACAGTGGTTTGTGTTTATTTGACTCTATTCACCATTTCATTACTTTTGTGTTCCATCCACGTCATCCCTCTTCACCAACCGGTTCAGAATTCAAGAGACGCTCCCGGCATCGAAACCCCCTTCCCCTCTTCATCTTTCACCCATCGTGCCTCAACCTCTGCGACGCGAAGGCTCACGAGCCTGAAAAGAGCTGCAGCCTCTCGTCCTCCACCTCGCAGACAGGCTGGCAGGGAACCCCAGGGAAATATCAGGATCCAACCTGTGATGAAAAGAGGGAGGAGGAAAGAGATGAGACGAGGTGAGAGACATAAGTAAATGACAGCGGGGAGAGCGAGAACGAGGAAAGGTGCAAGATGAGGGAGCGAAAAAGAGGCTGAGGGAGGAAAAGAAAGGAGCGAGCGAAGGGAGAACGACGGAGGGAGGCGGCGATGGAGCAGAGGAATCACATTTTGATGGAGGCAAATTGAATCAGCTCTGCAATAGAGGCCTGAGGGCAGAGGCGGATGGAGACGCTCGCGTCAGCAGCCACAGATTACTGCTGCGAGTTGGTCCCGTCTGCACCGCTGCTCACTGTGGCTCAGAGGTCACTGACTCGGGTTCAAGCCCGACACCAGACGTAGTGGAACTCGCCATGATCACGAGTCACTCTGTTAATCGCCATCACAAAACCGGCCAGACATCGGCTACGGGCTGGTTACTGTGAACAGACACAGCCACACAGGTGTGATCGTCACCGACACCCCCAGCACCAGAACCAGCGGGGCAGGAATAGGCAGCAGAAGACAGAGGTGTGACGGACAGGTACATGAACCCGTCTCAGGTTTCCAGCGACGTGTGCTAACACGATTATGGAGACTGGTGGAAAATAGAAGTGACACATCTGAGACAGACTCAAAGTCACATTGAAGAAATGTAAAGCCTCAGTAGTTCCCGCAAAGCATGCTGGGAACTACTGTACGTCTCTCTGGACCAGAGCATGACCTGCTTCATGATGCCGACGTTTATGTTGGTCTTTTGATGAATTCCGCCTCCCGAGTCCGTCTGAAAGCGCAGCATTCGTTTATTATATGGCAAACAGCTCTGTCCAATATCTGGCCAGGAGCCAACAGAGCCGGTCTAGAGTCTGTTAAACGGGTCAGAACCAAACAGAGAGACACAAATAAGCGTCATCGCTGCCTTACACAGCTCTGTTTACTCAACTGTGAGATGATATATTTAGTACCGGCTCCGGCACCACGGTGGCTCAGTTCACTGTTTACACCGGGACAGATGCTGGTTTCAGCTCAGACACCGTGAAGATGCGCATGTTGCTCTGGTAACTGTGGTCTGGAGTCAGAGACGAGAGGAAGCGTGACATGAGGTGAAGAAGAGCTATTAGAGAGACTTACTGCACCTTGAACGTTCAGCTGATGTTTCCCGTCTCTAGGAGGAGCAGGTGATTCCTGTCGTGACTGTCTGACTGCTGACGGCCTCCAGGGCTGAGACGAGCCGACCTTGTGCAGAACCGAGGACTGAGGCTGCAGATGTCTGCGTTGGCTTCATGCAGACACCAGAAGCCTGAAGCTGCGTGACACAGTCTGGAGTGAACAGGACGTCGACTGTGAAAGTCGAAGGCACTTTTATGATATAAATGAAGGTCAAGGTGTTTGTCGTGATGCTGAAAGCAATAATCACCTCTGTGATTTATTTCCATCTGTACGTTAGGATCTCTGTCAATAAAGCAGAAACCCTGGGAACAGCATAACTGATCCTGACTCATCCGCATCACGGCGTCATCAGCGCCAAACAACATGTGCTGGTTTTGTTCTCTCGGCTGTGACTGAGCCCACTGTGGAGCTATATTTAGTTTTCCAGCTCGCTCCTTAAAAACAGACCTAATGATGAAACTAGGGCAGCCCACAGTGACAGAGCCCCTGCAACCTGAAGCATCGCTCCGACGCCCTCGGAACAAAGGTTCGTTTCCCACAACACGCCCTGAACCGCGGGAAGCCGAAACAAACGCTACGCGACGCATGGAGAGAAGGATTTGATCTTGAGGAATCCGCTTTTTAAGATGAAATATCCGCACCACGGTGTAGCTGATTAGTATGCAAATACAAGAGCGAAGACTGAGGCGTACGTGGAGCCTGGATGACATGTGGTAAAGGGGGGCGAATTACAGATACAGATCTGAAGCGGGGAGATATTAAAAATCTTGTTGATAACCATCAAAAATTCAATACAGCAAATCAGAACCATCCAACTTCAGCACATTAAAATATTTAAAGCATTCAGGAAAGTGGGAGGCTTGACTTCCCTCCGCAGAGGTTGAGCTGGAGTCTGAAGACAGTTAGCGCTCGTAGATCGCTGTGATGAATAATTAACCGGAGGGAAACTAGGATCTCGCTAATGAAAGCAGCCGCGTACACGACTGTGGAGGGCTTCTCACGTCCACACTGCTAGCATCAGGCTAGCATGACGCACAGCAGCTACAGCACGACGCACAATGCAGTGAAGATGCTTCACTACAGAACATATGACCAACGCAGCTTCCTGTTTGTGAGACGGTGGCAAACTAGCGTCAGGCAGATGCTTCCACTTCCTACTTTAGAACTAAATTCATCAGTAACCAAAAAAAAACAAAAAAATGTGTTGGTAGAGTAACTAAAAACCCCAAACTCGACTAGCTTAGGTCTTTTCTCCTCTTAGCAGAGCCACTGAGGTTGACAGCTAATTAGCTTCCGTGCATGGTTTGCCAATTAGCGTCTGCAACGAGCCCAACTCTCCTGTTTCCAGGCCCAACAAGCAACTTTAGAGAGCGAGAGTATTAATTAACGTTAGCAAACGTGATGTTCAGTCTAATGAGATTCTCCCGTTGTTGCCTTCCTTGGGAACGTGGCAGCTCGTCACAGATGCAGTACAGAGGAGGGTCACATGGTTCAGCCATGTGCTCCAGACTCGCTAATGTCACAAACAAGCTGCTGACGTGCCTGAGCCCGAGAAATGCATCGAAAGAAGAATGTGAACAAACACAATTTAACTGTGTTTGACTTTATATCATCGCCCACCATCCGTGATTCCCATTCGGTTCCAACTGGCAGAAGCTCTGGTTTTCCATCCAGCGGCTTGGGGCCGTAATAAAGCGGTGTCAGGGAGGATGAAGATGTCACGTTGCAGCTTATCGGCGGATGAGACGGTGCTTTGTTATTAGCCAGGTTGCCGGGAGCTGCCCACGCTCCGTGTCACCTTGCCTCTGAAGACGAGTCTTAATTTTACCACCAGGGGAAAATGAGAATCAACTCTGCTGTTTGTGTTGATGATGAAACGTTCCCTGATCTGCCTCTTGTTGTTTCCCCACATCGTCTGCTGCTGCGTTTCCTACTTTTGAACAATGATATTTCAAAGGTTTTAGACTCACGCTTGCGTTTGCAGCAGATGCTTTTCTCACTAATGAATGCCAGCAAAGACAACCCTGACATTCGCTCACCAAGAGCAACAGAAAGCAGCTCAGTCTTCCACACACTAGCAGAGAGAGAGAGAGAGAGAGAGAGAGGTTCATCTCTCGCTCGGCACACTTACACCCGCTATAGGTTAATTGGCCGATCCCGGCGGACGGAGGGATGGATGACGTGACAAGGCCGAGAGACCGAGTGGGAGAGTGAGAGCGTCGTGGGGCTGGAGGAGAACGAGGTGAGGTGGAGCCCAATTTGCCGTCTCCTCCGGTCATTAACGGATTGCTGGGCAGGGTCATTAGCTGAGTCTGTCCTGCATGAGGAACACCTGCTGAAGCTGGCAGATGGCAGAATAAAGAGTCCCGGAATAGAAATCCATAAGGGCAACTGTAGAGGACTTAACTCCTGCCCTACTTTATAGATGCACTGTTAAAAATGGTGCAAAGGATGAGGACTGGGGCGGTACAGTCAATGTCAGGCACCACTTAGGTGAAAACACTCCTCACTTATCGCTATCAGAGGCTCGATGTTGGATCATCATCCAAATCTAAATGGTTCTGGAAACCACCTCTCAACCAGAAGCAGATGCAAAGTAGAAAAACAATCATTTTTACAAGAGCATCAACGCATTTGAAACGTGATCGTTCACGTGACGGAGCCTGTTCCACCGCAGCCCTTCAAACGCCCGTTTGCACTGTGGTGCATTATGAATGACCGCCAACCTTTGGTTGCTACGACATCATTGGGTTTTGGAGGATCCTTTTGCCCCAATATTCCTTCCAACCGACCAAACTACTACGCTTCTATTTTCAGCATCGTCGTCCATGTTTTTCCAAACAGAAACTGACACGCTTTGAGGTGAGCTTGCTTTTAAAAAGGTCCAAATCTTCCTTGGATTGATGTCGGTGCGGCTCATTAGGATGTGTGTAATTCCTGGAACTGGGACAATCTCCTGAAACCACGATGCTGCTCTAATTCAATCTGTTCCTTCCCCAAATTAAAGACTTAGCGGTGAACAGAAAACCTCATGAAGCTGATGGACAGTGGCCGCGAGATAAGAATAATTAAACCAATGAAGGCAGCCGCTGATCACAGGGGATCAATAAAAACATTTAGTCTGATACCGAACAACGTCTAGACTCAAGGATTCAAGGATTCCACTGCAGCAAACGTGTCAGCGTAGTGACGGCTGCATCAGTTAAACGTCACAGACCGAGGTCCAACTACTCCAGACGACACGAGAACAACCGTCAAACTGATCATCGAAGCACCGGCGGCACTTTCTTTGGGTGATTTCTATTTCATTCAGACATTTGCAGTCAACTTTGTAGTGTTTTGTTGTCCTTTCATATGAATGGAGCGTAAACAGAACCTTGTGCCGCTGCCATCGGACCCGTTCAGCCTCGTAGCCTGGTTCTGCTTCCCACTCTCTCCTTTCTATTCCTGCGCGTTGGCCGAAACACAAAGAGCGCGACAGGGATGCTGAGATGCAGCGGAGCGCGGCACGCTGCCAAGCGCCGGCCAAGAAAAGCAAAGGCACAGGACGGATCCAGTCAAGTGCTCATTTAAATATGAGCCAGCAACAGACTGTGGAATTTGAATGAGATTATAAAGGAAGACGGGCTGGGATGAATTTCAATTTGAGAGCTTTACACGTACTCTCTCGCCGTCTTTTCGCCTCTCCCTGCCTCCCCCTCCCCTCCCAGAGGTGAGATAATGAGCCCCAACCATGAGCAGGAGAGGAGCCACACAGTGAAACCCGGCAGCTATTATGGCTCAACTGCTCCTCCTCCTCTATTTATCTGTAACACACACACCGAGCAGCGTATCTGAATGCATCTCACCCTCTTCTGCACTGCAGAGCTACGCAGTGCACCTTCACAGCCCCCTGTGTACATACACACTGTGTGTGTTTGTGTTGATGCGATGGGGGAGGGGAGGGGAGGCAATGGGGGGGGGGGGGGGGGGGGGGGGGGGGGGGGTTCAGAAAAGGCAGATGGTGAAAAAAACAGCAAGTGATGGGGAAAAAGAGCAAAGAGGAGAGAGAGAGAGAGAGAGAGAGAGAGAGAGGGAGAGAGAGAGCGAGGGGAGGTGGGAGTGTAGCTCCAGAGAGGAGGGGGAGGAGGTTTATCCAGCACTGAGACAACTTTCAGCTCCACACACAGCGAGGACGGCCACGCACACGACCAGGTGAGACCACTCTGCTTCGCCTCTGTACCGCGCCGAGCGGCTTCCAGGTGGGAGAGGTGGGAGTTGTAGGTGCAGGGCGGCGGGCGAATGCCAGCGCTAACCGGGACAAAGGTGCTTGTGGTGGTTCGTCGCGCTCACAGACGCTTTTCCTGAAGTGCTGCATTCTGTGGAGACGCGCGCTCGTGCATTATTCATCCAGAAACAAGCGATCCCTCTTAAGGGAGAATCGTCCACGCTGCAGTCTGCTCAGCCTCGTCTCATCCACCTGCATGTTGGAGGCTCGCGGGCTCGTTTGCATGGGAGCCCTATGGTTTATTTATCCGTCATGATCTGTGGTGCAGCTCCACTCCTTTTGTCTGCAGATACAGTATCTCAGCCACATCAGGGACTCCGTGTGAGTTACACATCTGGAAAAAGCATATGGTGATGTTGTTGACACCATCATCAGCTGCCCTGCTTTACATCAGGCACCAGATATGCCTCAACACCGCACACGCACACACAGACTCGCGCTTTTATGCTTTTAAGGAAATGATGCAAAGTAAAATTGTGCACCATTTCTGTTTTTATGCTTAGCTCCGATTTGTCCGGAGTCCAACAAAATAAGTTAGAAGCTGGAAGGTTTGCACTGTTTGTAGGAGAGCAGCTCGGTGAGGAGACAAACATGCTCCCACATCATCTGAACAGCGCAGACAGAGGGCCGTGACCCTGTTCAAGCATTCAGCGCCATCACTCCCCCACGGAGCACAGACAGACGCTGTTTATTTGATTCCTGCTGCAGCCCTGAGCACGTACCTGCGTCCTGCTGTAGTTTTACCTGTAGCTTGTGGAAACCGATCTTTGTTCTGTTGGGCCTCATTTCGCAGACACTGTTCAGATGTGAGTTTACCGCAAATTGGAGCCACTTCTTTGACACAGAGCACTGATACCTGCAGACATCACAGTGATGCTGCTGACGGGAAGCAGTGGAGCCTCAAGTGCACTTCAGTGCATTTAAATATCTACCGTCCGGCTGAGGATGGACTGATGAGCTATGGGGTATTGATTTTTGATTTGTTACTTAAGCGAATCAGCGAAACCGCAGCGAAACTCAAAGTGTTTGTTTCTAGAGTTTGCTCCAGATTCTTGCCTTGCTGGTAACTATGGTAACAGATCCACGTCTGTAAGTCACCGTGTTGGCCTCCATACGTCTTCACCTTCACAGCAACTAATGCAAAGCTGAAACCAGTTCTTCTGCAGACCTGCTTCCAGGAGTTGGACTAGAGCAGCTGGGTCTGAGCGCCAGCAGAGGAAACCATTTATTCACATAAGAAAAACTTTAAATCTAATGTGGACCCATGAGACAAGCCAAAGTGAGGGGAATTAACTTTTTGACTTAAGCCATGGGATGTTGACACTGTTCATCTCTCAGGGAACCAGGAGCCAACAGCCCCACGGGACTACTGAACAGCTGCAGGTGAGGGTGTAGATGTGTGATGCAGCTGGAGTCTTGTTGAGCATTAACTTGGCGCCTCGAGCTCTGGATTAGCGTGAATGTCATGCGCAGGTCCTGAAATAAGCCGTGAGCAGAGGAGCGTGACGCCGCTGCGGCAGAGCATCTTTGAAGGAAACGAGTGTCATCATCTGATAATCCTTGTGTTGCTGCACTAATCCGCCTCCTGCAACATCCTGAAAATCACTCATCTGAATCTAGTTCACGCATCTAAAGCAAGTCGACCTCAGAACAACCCCCCCGGCCCAAACAGAAACCCTTCCTGTGCTGAGTTTACTCTGAAGCAAACTGAGCGGTAATGTGACGCTCAGCGAGGAAACACCGGAGAGACCGCGTTAATGGCAATGAAATAATGAATTACCCGACGACTCGAGTCATTTCGTTCTGTTCACTTCTCATATTTATTTTTACGGCCTCTTCACGACTCTGAAACACGCGAATACCAAGGCAGCTGGATTCATGTGTGATTATTCTGGGTCAAACCAAGTGTTAGAAATAAATTAGGCTTCGATTCATCGGTAGAGCATCACATCACAAACAGACACCGGCTCACATGCTGCTCGTCAGCTACCAACACTGGGCCCAGGTTAAGTTTCAGAAGTTTTCCCTGTGATCATGAGAAAAGCCCAGTGGAGAACCATGGCTGGATCTTCATGTTTGCTTGGCTGGGTCCAGAACCAGAAGCGGTGAGAGCGGCCGACCGTCGTAATCCTGCTTCGCACCGGGGGTCCGGACCCGCTGTGCCTCCTGCCGCCTCGGCCGCCACTCCTCCATCCCCCGCTCCGCGTTCCTCCGCTGAGGCGCTGACAGCTCGCCCGCTCCCGTTTCCTTTGTAGTCAGACTGTGGCAGGAGAAGAAGACGTTTACAGGAGGGATTACAGCTCGCACGAACTGAACTTCTCGGTTGACACCTTGAAATGTTTCTTCCTCGCTTTGCTCGTCTCTCCAGCGCCGCATCCGTCCACGCGTCCGCGGTTGAGCAGGCAGCTGACAGCACAGTGACAAGTGCTGAGTTGGGGGGGGGGGGGGGGGGGGGTAATGAGGGGGACGGAGCAGCAGGGGTCTGTCACTGCACCAGATAACAGCTCCCAACCCTCTGATGTGTGTCCCGGGCGACCAGCGCTCCATCAGCTCGTCCAGTGTAGTGGGGCCTGTTAGCAGCTCCTGCCTCTGCTTCCTCCCCTCGTAGAGGAGGCGGAGCAGGAGGCAGTTTGACCTAGTCCTACATAACGGAACCCGTCCGGGTCTGTGTGGTCAGTTCTTCTCGGATCATGGTTCTCCAACCCGTCTCCCTCAGTAGCGACACTATGGGAGATCGGGCACTTTGTCAGTGTGAGGCTTTCAGGGTGAAGCGTGGGACATGAGTATCATCCCAGTGTGAGGAAATGGACAAACAAGGTCCTTCTGAACTTGTTAGAAGCTCCATAATGGCCAAATGGAGCAGAAGGTCTGATCTGTAGTCTAAAAAACAAAAGCGCAAACTTGCCGCATTTACAGATGTTCGAGGCTAGACTTCCATTAGTGTTTTAACCACACCTGGGAGGAATTAAGGCTCCACTCAGCTCCTCCGTGTTCTCACTGGTGGCAGCGACTAAATGCAAAACAGGCCCCAGAGTGACAGTCAGTGGAGATGTTTGTCCATCACTCAGCACCGTCCAGACCAGGTCTCATCACGATAAGGACATAATCAGAAGCCAGTCTTTGATGTCATCCTCATTCCAAGTGCACACTCTCATGGGTCCAGTCAGCAGCGTGAACTTCCCCTCCCTCACTCAGAAGCCGGCGCTTTGATTCGGTCCACCAGCCGCAGGAGACAGCTTCAGAGCACCGGCCGAGCCTCCGCATCCACAAATGAGCGCTTGTGTGCTTTGCATCAGATGGTTGGAGCAGGACAGTTTGCTTTGGGCTCTTGTAACGAGCTCTGGGGGTTTTCTGACTCCAACAGAAACATATTGATCGTTATTCTTTTTACGCTGGCTGAGCTCTATGGCTGTGAAAGGTCAGCGAGGTGTGCAGGGGGTCCGGCCGGGCTCCGTCCTGCAGCAGCGGTTTCCTCTCTGCTTTTTCAAACATTTAGATTACACAGAACACATCCCATCCAAACAACACGTGGCTCGGATCAGAACCGGATTTCTTGCAGTAGCTTAGATATTTGCTGCAGTGCTGGACCGAGGTGGTCAGTGAAACCAAGCCTGTTGAGGAGCTTCACCTTGTTCAAACACAGTCTATGCGGTTTGCTGTGGATAATGTTACACCGTGCTCTGCACGTTCTTCTATCAGCCGCAGCAGCTGTAACCTTCCTCTTTTTACCGTCGCCATCACAACAGTTTCCACTTAACTGCATAATACGAACCGAGGTCACATGAAAAATTGCTGAAATGCATTTTGTAAAAAGTGCATCAACGCGAGGCCACGAGGAGGAGGAAGGAGGCTGGGCGCCAACACAGAGCAGCTGCTTAAAACGTTTTGCCCGTTTTCAGCATCGATGCTGAGGTTGTGTGTTGTTGGACGTTCCCCAGAAGCAGCCCAAACGTCTAAAGGTTCTGATCTTCAGTTGCTAAAGAGTCCGGTTCTATAGAAAAGACCCGTCACACTTTGTCTGTCCAGGCTTTGAAGCAGCATTTTCTTGGAATCACAGCTCAAGACTTTGTTTTCTCTGCAGGCATGAAAATCATTATTAAGCTCAAGTCAACTCCGAGCAGCCGACACTTGGGCCTGACGTCCCCGGTTTCATTTCCGTGTGGCTTTCAAGGCTCTGTGATTTTAACAAGAGTCATTTTCTGAGCAAATGGCAGCGGGAGAGGAAAGGGCCGCCGCCTCTCTTTATTACAACGAGGGGGGAGGGAGCCCAGGCTTCACAATGGCCATTTGTCCAGGAGCAGTTTCATCCTCTGACAACAGAGAGACAAGGACCAAAACGCCTTCGTTTCAGAATGTATGAAGCATGAAGACGTGTGGAGATGGACCCACAGAGGCACAGAGGTCACGCTGGCATCTTAACACACGTTAAATCTGAAGTAACAGCTGGTTTTGTTGGTTAAATCATCGTGTGTGTCTCTTTGCTACTGCGGCTCCTCTACAACAGAACAATAGTTCCCTCTGTGTGGCTTTGATCTAATGAGAGACAAAGACGAGGTGGGGTCACGAGGGAGCGAGGGAGGGAGCGGCTGAGCAGCCGAGCGGAGACCAGAGATGGATTTACACTCGGATCACACCGAGACTGGAACGGGTGGTGGTTTCATTTCAGCTCAGAATAGAAAGTGAAGCGCGAGCGGCTCTAATTTTAGAGCTCGCTGCCTTTAAATGACAGTTGTTTGATCCAACATATCAGCACCGTCTCCTGTAAACGAGCTTATGTGGAACAAATGATGCGGCGCCAACTGCTCAACACCAAGAACCACATCTAACCAACCGCGTTCGGCTCCATGTGGCACCGGTCCCCAGAGTCCTCACAGGTGGAGGCCTGGGCCCGTCGGTAGGTCCAGTCCTGAAGCTCTACGAGCCAAGGCAACCGAACAACTTCAGCTTCTCAATGCTCTTCATTCTCTGCAGCAGGAAGCTGCAGCCCAAAGTTTTAAGAGGCCACGTGACTTAGTAACACACACGTCCTGTTCTTAAGTCCTCTGGGCTTCATCCCCTCATCCACCGCTTCGCTCTCCTTCTGGTTTCCTCCGTCATTGATCCACTTCCAACGAGGAGAAATCGGCGCCTCCTGCTTCCTCTATTTTTAGACCGTACAGACTTCAGGCAGAGCCCGAGCCGGAGGAAGACGAGATGGAAGCGAGGATGTAACCGAGGCGGCGCTTGAAAAAAGAGACGATGTTCATGGATGTTAGTTTCACTCTGGGGCGACGCTGCAGACGCCCACAGTCAAATGCAAATGGAGATTTTCCAACGTTTAGCATTTTGATTGGATCAAAAGAAAAGTTGGGCAGCGCCTCTACTCCCGTTTCTCGATATGCAGAAGTTCGGACGTGCACCAATGCTGGGTTTGACACCACCCGTCAACGCTGGACAGAAAGAAAAGTGGTGACACTGCATCGGTTTATGGAGACAACAGGATTCACACCAAGATCACCATGAATAAAAATACCACAGATTATGTAACAGCTGATTAATAAGGAAGCTAAAACAGTTCAACCAGCGACTGTAGACAAAACAATGTGAAAACAGCCCAATTAAAACTGTACATATAATAATTGGGCTCGTTTCTGCTCTGCTCTGTTGCTCCTGAGCCCAACTCCCATGGGCTCTCATTATGGGAGACTTTGTCTGATCCGTTCTTCCATTGCAACACACTCCAACGACCACATTCAATCAGCGCCGCTGCTTAAAACTGACAAACAAACAGCGTCAGACCTGCTGCGTCTCCAAAGGCACGACTGAGCAGAGAATTCCTCCCCTGACGCCGCGCGACGAGCAGCAGACGAGAACCATCAGTTGTGCCTCAGTGCATTAAGTGCAATTAGGCGCCATAATTAGTTTCCATTTAAAGAGGTGGAACTAGTGTCAACATGAGGAGAGCGTTTAGCTTCGACAGTAAATAACAGGAAGCAGCGTCTGGAGGCCGCACACGTGGACGGTGTGGAGGCAGAGGCTCCGCCGGCCGAGAGGCAAAGACCTGCGAATGCCAGGCTCAAGGGCAGGGGACAGGTTTCCAGCACAGGGAGCCTCGGTTCAAACAGCGGTCGTCTGAGCAGCCCCTTCATTGGAGGTTTTGTGCAGTTTGACAACCTGGGCATTTAAGGGCTGTCATTTATTTGACATCTGGGTAAAAGTAGCCACTAACTCGCGCATAGACACATCTGCAGACCTTGTAGCTGAATCCTGTTGCGTGTCTTCCAGGTACGATGCTGCTTCCAGCCACCGCCCTCATCGGCTTCCTGTGCCTGAGCCATGCAGGCGGCGCGCGGGGCTTCGCCCGGCTGCTGGAGGACCTGGAGCTGCGCTCGGCCTTCTCCGTCGCGCGCACCAGCAGCATGGAGGGCGGCCCCAAGATGACGGTGACCTTCGACGCCGTCTACGTCAACATCGGGGGGGATTTCGACCCCAAGGCCGGCCTGTTTCGCTGCCGCATCCCGGGAGCGTACTACTTCTCCTTCACGGTGGGCAAGTTTCCACACAAAGACCTGTCCGTGATGCTGATGAAGAACAGGAACGAGGTGCAGGCCATCGTGTACGAGGAGAACGCTGGGGAGGAGCGCAAGGTACGGGAACAGACACGCGTCCGCTCCATCGATCAGAGCGTTTGTAGGCGGGAACTGGTGCTGAGCATCTACGAGAGGACGCGAGCAGACGAATGAGTCAAAGCCCGAACGTGTCCTTCCACAGTGACAAAGAGCTTCAAAGCTGCCAAAAGCTAATAAAAGCACAACAATGGCCACAGTGTCGCTTCAGCACCAAACACACACACACATACACACACACAGTTACGCAACAAATACTCAGAGCTAAACACGTGCCAAACGGCTGCTGAAAATAGTTTGAGTCAAGCCTCTAAAGATTAAACCGTGACACTGGTCCTGATTCTTCCCGGTGCTCAACACTCTGTCAAACTGTCCTGTCTTCTTAATGGGGACTGGCAGCCAGAAGAAACAGGAGGGGGAGGAGATACTGTGATGATCTAAACCAGTAGAGGCCAAGGTGAGGGGAGGTCAGGACAGTGTTCAGCCAGAAGCTGATGGCTTCTCATTTCACACCTGATCCAGGGACAGTTAGGGACCCGGGAAGGTCTGGTGCTGAAGGTCACATTTTACTGCTTCAATCCGCAGGTCCAGAGCCAGAGCGTGATGCTGCAGCTGGAGTTCGGTGACACCGTCTGGCTCCGTCTCCACGGCGACCCTCGCTACGCGCTCTACAGCAACACCGGCCACTACACCACCTTCAACGGGTACCTCGTCTACCCGGACACCTACGGCTACCAGACCCGCCACCACCAGCGCCATCCGGACTACAGCTCCCAGCAGCCTCAGCGGGACCACGCAGCCGTAGTACAGAGCAACCAGGCCACGGAGGAGGAGAAAGACCTGCAACACAGGGAAGAGGAGGACGAGGAGGAGGACGACGATCAGAGGTCCGCCTTCTCCGTGGGCCGCACCCAAAGCATTGTGGGAGTCAACCAGGTGGGCATGCCGCAGCACCAGCCCGTGAGCTTCGACACGGCCTTCGTCAACGTGGGCGACGACTTCAACGTGACGGAGGGCGTGTTCACCTGCCGCGTTCCCGGCGCCTACTTCTTCTCCTTCAACGTGGGCAAGCTGCCGCAGAAGACGCTGTCGGTGAAGCTGATGAAGAACCGGCTGGAGGTGCAGGCGATGATCTACGACGACAGCCAGGGCGAGAAGGCCCTGCAGAGCCAGAGCCTGATGCTGTCGCTGCAGCCGGGGGACACGGTGTGGCTCTACTCCCACCAGAGGGACGGCTTCGGCGCATACAGCAACCACGCCAAGTACATCACCTTCACGGGCTTCCTGGTTTACCCAGACTTCCCCGGCAGCGGTGGCACCAACCAGTCGTCCACGGAGAAGAAGCCGTAGCTGCACGGCACCAGCTGAACATTGGCGTGGACGCGTGAGAAGGCTGGTGGTGAAAGCTGCTTTCTGCTCCTGATGCTTCCTCTTCATACCAATTCCTTTGCAAAGTAACCGAGACTTTGGGCCGAGTGCGGAGTTAAATCCGGTTCTCCCCGACGTCCAGCGGGACACAACCTCATCCACGCTCCCGTGAAAATGTTTTACTCCAATGAGGAGTCGTCATCTGCACACGTGATCGTCTTGTGTCTGTCAGACACACCGGTTCCAATCAAACTGAGTCAAACTCATCGAGTGTTTGGTTTGTGTGTGTGTGTGTGTGTGTGTGTGTGTGTGTGTGTGTGTGTGTGTGTGTGTGTGTGTGTGTGTGTGTGTGTGTGTGTGTGTGTGTGTGACTTTACACTCGTTCCCGTTTCACTGCTCAACGTCTACTCACAGTAGCTAAGACTTTACTAATTAGGTAAGTGGTTGAAACAAGTCTGAATCTGAAGAAATGGTTGGAACCAGATTCATTGAATCTGGTTTTTATAGACACTTTTAATTTCACCCTCTGACAAAACTTTAAAGACCCTTTTCATCATTTGTGCCGTGGCTCCAGATGCAATAAAAAGGAGCCCAACTCCAGATTCCACGTCTTGTTAAAAAGCAAAATCACGATGACACGATGATCAATACAAATAATGAGCATTAGAGGCTCTTATCACTCCAGGCGGTTGATTTTCAGAGCAGATATTTAAGTGGCACAAAGTTGGGACGTTCATTTAGTGAGTGGATTGTTTCTGTTCTTCTAAACTCTCTTCGCCCCTTCGAGGATGAGACGCCCGTTGTGTTTTGCGTTCGTCTCGTCCTGAGCAGAGAACGAGACAAACGAGATGCATTTTAAGGCAGTCTCATATCCAAACATTGGCCATATGTCAAACTCAGCCTGGGGGAACCGGGCCACGGCTCGGTTCTAATTCTAGCAGCGTTTAATTCATTTCTCCACGTGTCGACCACTGTGGGGAAAATTGAATTGCTTCTCTCGGCCACGTCCATTTAATTTCACACCGTCGGCAGAAAGAGGATGTGGATGAAATTGTGATCAATCTGACTTTATGAAATGACCTTCGCTTTACTAAACATGCACCTTTATTATTTGACTAGATGTGAATCTGAGAGGTTTTGATATGAGCTGTGATGCGTTGACTCGCCTGTGCACTGGAAGCAGAACGTCTTCTTCCAGAGCAAGAACTGACACAAATATATATATAGATGTTTATTCTGCTGCATGCCTTGAAAATGTGTCTTGTATTGGACAAATTCATTTTATTACATTCTGCTGTTCTGTTCATTCCATTCAGTTGTTTTGAGACTGAGACAGAAAAAAACGAACCTACTGTACGTGTAGGTTTAAGTGCCATCTGTGGTGACAAATCAAACCTGAAGCAGTTGTCAGAGAAATCCAAGGAAACGCGACTTTGAATCTAGTTCTAGGACTCGAAGAAGTGTTGACCCAAACGCCACGAGGAACTAATGGTTCGCCGAGCCTTGACTGGTCCCAGCCGAACATTCATCGAATACACAATACGCATTATTCATAAAATATTAAAAACGCGTCACTTACCCTCACAACAGGCCAAGAGTCACAACGTGCAAACGAAAACCCCGTCAGTTTAAACCACACGCCGACGTCCGACATCGCGCTCACCGTGCGCAAAAAACGCACGGGAGTCAGCTTTGCGCAAAGACGCCCTGCGTGCGCATTTCTAATGAGTCGAAATAAACAAGAGAAAAAAGCGTCGTTTCGTCTGTCTGTGTCTGTGGTTGTGCATGCTGTCAATAAATGTGTTCATGAGGTCTGCTGAGTTCTTGTGTTACCAGCATGAGGTCAGAGTTTCGTGATGCAGCCTCCGTTTCCTGTGTTACATTGTTTTGTAGTTACAGCCAATTTGATAGATTTTAACTTGATCTTGAGAAAGGTTCCAAGTTAAAATCCTTACAACCACGCACACTGTCACCTTCCTGAACTCAAAGAAATATCACTAATAGTGTTTTGTTCCAGTTTATGAAGCGTTCAGCTGAAGGCAGCCGGCACATCTTAACGAGGGCCCAGCTTCATAAGCTTGTGCTCAACAGCTTGTAAAGAAAAACCCACTTCGCCTCCAGATTTAAATTTCAAAATGAAGCTGAACCTTCTCCAGCTTCATGAATATAACTCTGAAAACCAACCTGGCGCTGTGGTTTGTTTCATTGTTCAAGTAACAGCAGGTGTTTTCCTATCAAAGCCTTTTAAGCGAGAGAAGCCAAACGTGGAGGTTGTCGGTTGCTTCTGCCACTAATCAAGCATCTCCTGATCTTTGTAGCTGCAGTGACTTCAATGACAATGACAATGAAATGCTGTTTTTTTTACACTATGGAGCTGTGACTGTGCCTCATCCACATTGTGTCGTCTGTCACAGTCCGACGCTTGGAGTTCATTGTTTTTCCATGTTGGAATCAGGCCTGACCCGTCATCACATCACGACCGCAGACACCACAGGGTGCGAGGTCACACACTAATGCATGCATGTAACTGAACATACAGTGGATTAAAAATTGTCTGAGCAGCTTCGGTCTGTTAACGGCTGACGCCTGGTAACTGTGTTTTTATTGATTTGTGAATTATCTGTGCAGTGATTGACAAGTACGTTGGATGTTTCTGTTCTTGACACTTTCTTTCTGATAATCCTGATGAAAGATTGTTGTGTATTAGAACTACGTCGTGCAGACACGGGTCAACATGTCCGAACATTTTAAAAGGCCTTCCTCAGTTTTTGTTGAAAAAAGAATCAAAAGACGACTAAAAACATTATGACCCGTGTCCTGTTTTAAATAGTCTGACTCAAGTTACCTCTGAAATGTTCTATTCTTACGTGTAAATGAATGCGCTATGGAAACTGTGGGACAAAATAAAAAACAAACTCCACATGCTGGATGGTTGCTTTGGCCTTGATGTGAGAGATGAAAGCAGCGGCCTGTTGTCCTTGACTTCACCCTGTGCTGCAGCTCCATCTGCTGAGGGAAGAGTTGCTGCTCCGACAGGACTGAAATCAGCTGCAAAGACAACCTCTTAGTTAAAACCTACATGGCAAAACCTCATTTCTAACTCAAACTGCAACAAGAGTTTTTAAAATGTCTCACCGATGGATTAAACCTACAGTAAGAATCATCATTGAATTAGAATCGCTGAGATGAAGCCAGTATATCAACATCTGATGCCAAACGCTCCTTGCACAATAAAATCTGTTTAAAAAACATAAAACACAAAATGTGTTTAACGGCAGAGTACATGATCTGGAGATTAAAGGTGTTTTCACATTTCAACCATCATCTTTTACTCTTAAATGTGATTTAGGGTGTTTTAATCACACCTCAGACTTACCAGGGAGCAAAACAAATGTGCCAAGTGTGATTAGACCAACATGTTCCAGTTTGTACCCTTTGTCAGTGTCTGTTAATAGAACATAGATAAGACTATTTGAAATGTTTAGTTCACTTCAAACAAGTCTCAACAAGTCATCTTCAGTGTTTCATCATGGTTTTAAATGACTCCACAACTATTCATTGGTATAAATATGCATATTTATCCAGTTCCTAAATAAAGTCATAAAAAGCACAAGTCCTTCCTTCTGAAGACAACTTTATTAGTTTTTATTTATTTACATAAACATTGGTGGTTTGAAATCCAGAACGACACAGACAGACGGAGGAGATGGTGTGGACACTAAATGGAAGCACATCACTTCTTCTCAGGGGCCTTGTCACCTGCCTCCAGCTTGGGAGCAGCTTCTTTGGGCTCCCGGAAGGCGGGGAACACCTCCCAGGGTGAGTTCAGGTCAAACTTCCTGAACTCCTGCGACAGCTCCACAGGCTCGGCAACCACTCGCTTCACCTCGTCATCATAACGCACCTGCAGGAGCGCAGCAGCACAACAGAAGTTAGATTTTATGTTTGTTTTTTTTAAGTCTCACAAAATACACAGAAATAGGTTCATGGCAACGTGACTTACTGGATGCCATTATTTTATTTTGCTTGTAAGACGTTAAGTTAAAAACGGTTCCCGACAGCAACGTGGGATGCTGATACATATCATACATACAGAAAAAAGAAAACTATGAATCAACCCATAAATATATTTAACAATCCAGTGTGTTGTTACACTTGGGTGACAAACAACGGTCAAGATTTAGCAAAAAACAACAAGAAGCTTTATTTCTAAAGGAAATCGTGATAAAAAGCCACATTAATATATTTGCATCTTTGGTTTTCTGAAGTGTGACAAAATGAAAATAAGAAGCTTTAGTTTGGAATGAGGTGAATAATTAATAGCCCATGAATTGAGTATCTGAGTGATAAACGATTGTGTTTGACAGACTGTGTTGGAAACCTGGATAAATTATAATAAGCTTGGAAAAATAAAAACAAATAAATAAAAATCAGAGAATACAGCAGAGTTTGACATTTGAGGCATCTCGGCACAGTTTCCATCATGTCTGTCTTCAGGACAACCTCCCAACACTACTACATTTATCCTCTGAAAGAATGAAATGACTCACACACTGTTGGACAAATAAGGCTGGCAGCGGTTCTGAGCCGACGGGTTTCCAGCAGAACTCACCTCAACGTAACCAGACAGAGGAAAATCCTTTCTGAAGGGGTGACCCTCGAAACCATAGTCTGTAAGAATCCGTCTCAGGTCTGGGTGGCCGGTAAAGAACACGCCGTACATGTCCCACACCTGCACAAACGCACACATCCCTTCACCGTGAGCAGACCATGTCATCTGTGATGACTGTTTGTCAGACCAGCAGGTTCGACTCACCTCCCTCTCGTACCAGTTGGCAACCTTGTGAACAGGAACTGCAGAGTCCACGGGCGTTAACTCATCCGTGTATGTCTTAACCCGAATACGAGAGTTGTAGCGCAGTGACAGCAGGTTGTAGACGATCTGCAAGCAAAGCCACACACTCGTTATATGAAGGTTTACTGGACTTTTTTCTATTGTGTTAGAATTCACTCCTGCTGCTTATTCTAGACGAGGCTGCGCAGTACGACCAGAATGCCTAACCTGTGGTTGGAAAATTCTTCTGGAATCAAGGCCAGTGGTTCTACTTTTATGCTAAACAACTTCAACAAAGCTACCTCAAAGCGGTTCTGTCGTGTTGGGATGTCCACAGCAGTCAGGTCAGTCATGTTGGTGAACTGGGCATTAGTGTGGTCTCTCAGGAAGGTCAGCACTGGGACCACTCCATCAGGATGGATCATGACCTCCAGTTCATTATAACATGTCACCTATACACAAACACAGGTTTGTGAAAACCGCATTCAATCTAAATTATTTTCTTTAAACAAATAAGTAATGGATTCTATGTTTAAATTATAGACCTTAGTCCAAGGTGTTTAAGCAAATACTGGCTTTAATTGGTGGCGTCATCCCCACCATAGAAATATGAGCTATTGGCAGCACGTGAACTCACCTGGACCTGTTGGATGTATTTGGGCAGGATTTCAGCCACATACTCCCCAAACACTGCCAGCTGGTTGTGAGTGACAGCATCCTTAGCCCTAACAGTGGCTACATGAAAGGCAGAAACACATGTGTCTAAACTGGACACAAGCACCAGTAACGTAGTTGGACTTGAGGGTTACTCACGGCTGGTCTCAGTGGTGGAGCTCTGCCGCCTGTGCTGCTGCTGCTGCTGCAGGAGACACGAGCTCCTTCCAACTAAGAGATGACAAAAATGGCTGAGATGGAAGCTAACTCTATGCACCACGCCACATAACCACCCTAATACAGTTTTCCATTTGTTTTTAATCGCGTCACACTTGTCACAAAGAGATCTGACACCGCTTTGCTACCGTCAAGCCCCCTCTTTACGCTTCTGTTGTCACATTTACCCTTCCGTTATTTAGCAGTGAATTAGATTACATTAAATAAAGTGAACGCATGTTCATGCAGCGACAACACTTGTGCACCACCGTTTGTCGCCTAATTTCACGTAAGTCACAGAAAGAACACAAACTGTCCAACCTGTCACGCAGGCTAATGTTAGCATTAGCTAGCCCGAAGGTCAACCCTGACAAATCTCACGTTAAATCTTACACGCAGGCTTTTTAGTGCATTGTAAATGAAAGCTACATGAGAATACTCCTGCAGCGAATATTGTGCACAACGATGAAACAGTTACTGGTCATCTTACTGTTAAAACTCCTTCCAAGACCTCCGCGGACAAACCGAACCAGCGACGCCGCCATGTTTGATGCGTGCGGTCAGAGAACTGGCTGTTGGCGAACTGTCGCCCCCTGGTGGCGGGGAGGAGCTTACAATAATAAGATGATGCATACTACTAATAATACCGGTTATAATGATCTTTATAATCATCATCTCTGCGAAAAGTCAGTGACGAAACAACGTGCAACAAAACATTTTAAGCAAATGTTTTATTATCAAAGTCAATAATGTTTCATATTGTTCTAAATAATTGTGGATCATTTCTTTATTTGTGGTACTGAATGTACAAAGCTGGTTTTACCATAATGACTATCAAAACCTTTTGTGATATCACAAAAGTCTCAGATAAAATTCTTAAATAAAACGCATTTGTGGGATTTGTATTTTCAGTGTGAACATCATAATGTGATGACGAACGTGCAGCAGCTGCTGTTTACATCAGTGTGAATGTACAGTCGTCCAGCTGCTGCAGAGGCAGAGCGAGGCTCGGGCCGATGCCCGTCACTCTCAGCTGGGCTGTCCGCAAACCTCCTGGTAATATTTCTTCAGCACCTCCAGCTGAGCTGAGCGCACCAGGACGTGGGGTCGAACGGAGGCCAGCTTCTGACACGCTTCCTCTGGAGTCATGCAGTGAAGCTGTCAGCAGAGAAGCAAAAGGTTCAAACTTATGACGTCACACCTCAGTAGAATCCACAGATCAGGCATGCACTATTACATTTTGAGAATTGAATGACAGAGCGCTAAAGGAGGACAAGCTGCCTTGAGCTGAGCTGCATCCTGTGACTGGTAGATAACACCAGCAGGTGAAAACGCTGACAGCAGTCCTGTGGCGCCTGACTGCTTGTAGTTTTAATTGCATGACATAGAGTTAAACTGTGACGTTTATACACAGAAAGGAATGTGGACATTGTCCCTCATCACATCTTTCACAGAAAGAACAATTAAAGCAACCAGAAATGTATGTGTCAGCATTTTGGTAATGAGAGATAATTACATAAACACCAATTCTTCTAACAGGAGTGTGACATGAGGACGAGGTCTCTACTGACCCGAATGAGGTAGGCGGCGGCCAGCGTGGCGCTGCGGGAGCGCCCGGCCTTGCAGTGGACGTACACGCTGGTCCCCTGGTCTCGGCGCTGCAGGGCAAACTCAACGCCGCGGTGCAGGTTCTGCAGGCTCGGGACCCCGGTGAGGTCGACGGTGCTCAGCCTGAGCTGATCAACCCCTGCAGCCTGCCACTCCTGCACCGACCAAACACACGGGGCGCATTCATTAGACTTAAAAAGGTTGGGAGTTTATTGTAATAAAAAAACTGAGAATTGGAGGTTTTTCAGGTCCATCACTATAATACATTTTCCTCCAGTGAAGTCACCTCAGCTGAGTTGCAGAAATATTTGGTCTCATACATCTCGTTCATGGTGATTACGCCTCTGACATTCTCTGTCTCCACCAGCTACAACACAAGACATGAATCAGTTTTCACACTTGAATAATATCACCACCATCAGCACTACTTCTGGTTCTCTAAAGCTCCTCTAATGTTAGATTACATTAATGTATTACATGTGTAGTTACTACAGTCTGCTGCTGACCTGCTTGGTCATGGATCGGAACGGCAGCGCTCCGAGGATCACCGTGTCGTCGACCCGGTCGAACCAGCGCCTGGACGACACCTTCTCCATGACGACGTTGTAGGCCAACGTCGGGTAGAAGAGCAGCCTCGCTAGCGCCGCAGACATGACGGAGCTCCAGGAACAGCTGGACGGGGACTCAACAAGCCATGACCGCGGGGCGAGACCGAGTCCGCGCCGTCAGCCGACCAGCATGCCTTCCTGCCCGGATGTTTAGGTTCGTCCTCCGGTGGGCGGTCCCACCGGAATGACGCCACATCCGGAGTGTGACGTAGTAGGACTATTATGCATTTGTATTATTCAAAAAAAGCTAAACTAAAGTTTGAAGATGAAATAAATGTGTTTTAACCAGGCCACTGGAATGTACTGTAAAAAAATAAACCTTTGTTAAAATAAAACTTGTTTCACTTTGTTACATTTTACCATTGTAGGCATGAAATACATGAAACTATAATAATAAAACACACCAGTCAGAACAATGGGCAGCGTTTTATTGTGAAACGTTTTCTAGACACATTCAACGTTCAAACCAGGTCACACTGGTCTCCGTCCTAAACAGTATGAAGTGTCAAATAATGTAATATGTACAAAATTGAATGTTACACTGTATTTAGTGTATTCTTAAAACAAGAATGTGTGAATCAGATGACTGTTACGGAACAGGTTTTATCGTCCTACTGTACTTTTCAAAATATAAAAGCATTAGCTTTCTATCTATCTTAGCATTACAAAATCGCTTGTGATAATCTGCTGAACTCATGCGATTCACACATGAACACTTTGATGGATCAGTGGAGTTTCCAGAAGAGCAGACACAGTAATATGTACACAGATACATACGTGTATAAAAACAGACGAGGAAGGATCAGTGTTGGTGAGCGAAGTCACACAGTGTATCTTTATATACATCCTCTAAAAAAATGTGCAAATGTTCAGAATTCATTGGCCTGTGACCCCAGATTGCATAAGTTCAGAAAGTCGAACTTTCTTTATGTTCAGTACAAGGTGCAGACAACACTAGAGCTAAAGTAGTGTTTAAACTAGGATGCGAGCATATTTTAACTTGTACAGTGACACATGGACAAAGATTCCTCCATCCCCTGATTATCACTGACATAACACTACGTATTCAACCTTCATTTACATATAAAAGCATAAAAGCAGTAAAAGTAGTGATCCACCTTGTTGGAACTTAAAGCTTCATCAACTGTGACGTGATATTATAGCTGATGATGGCATCACCGCGATAATGGAGAGGTCAAAAGTCGGTGGTGGTGGTGGTGGAGTTCAGGATGTCGTGCTGGACCTTGGTGTTGGAGGTCGTGGACAGATGTTGCTGTGGAAACAAAAGCAGCCATTGAAGTTGTGACACAACAAAGAAACAGGTTGTGATCATTAAGAACAGACACAAAAATCTGTTAATGTGAAGTAGTGAGGAAAGTCTCAGACACAGGCCTATAAGGTCAAACTGACTTCACTGCTGCTTTCCATCTTTGTTATTAGCACAAAACAGCGACGTGATATTTATTTTAGTGCAGCTCTGACATGTGACCTGTTAAAGCAAGCAGACACTCGAAGCACATGGGCTCTAACAGCTGCCATTCATTTTATTAGATGCATGCAATAAAGGAAAAGTAATAAATAAAGATCACGAGGTCCGGAATCTACAAACACACCTCGACTGAACAGATTCAGAGTTGACCAAGTCCCTCTAAAATATAAATTCGCACCATTAGTTTACAATAATCTGAAATAAACCACTGCACAGAACTAAAGACAAAAAACAAAACAAACTAATTAGAGACAGAAAGTCAATTACCACAAACTCTGAATATGTGCTGGCGACAGAGGCTATGCTGAAGTTAGGCTGTGGACTAGCAGGGGGCAGCAACGCACCGCTCAGAGGGCTCCCCTTCACCTGGGCCACGTTCTCCTTGTTACAGCTTTGCAGTCGTGGGTTGGGGGGTTTCCCACCTGGTGTCCGTAAAGCTGACACCTGGAGGACAGAAGACAGGAGAGACGGGCCAGACCTGTAAACCACCGCCTGTCAACTTCTACAAACTCACCGTACTTTACCTTGAACTCGTCTAAGTTAAACTGACCTTATTCGCAGACAGCGGAGGACGGGCCACTGGCGAGCGGCAGACAGTTCCACCAAAGACTGAGCGCATGGTGCTGTTAGAGCTGGACACGCTGGATGTGGCGTTAAACTGAGACACACAGCAGCAGCGGTTGAGTTATGACAGAACCACAACTAGCAACAAGTAACACAATCAGAAAGGAACAGAAGCCGATTACTAATGAGTGAATGAGCCACAATTCATTGGTGTTTTGAGGAATTAGAGTCACAACTGGACTCGTCTATTGTGTCACACTGACAGAATCAAGAGTCCGAATAGTCCAGTACCAACCAGAACAGGCCTACAGAACCCCACAGATGGGGTCTAAATGTATTCTGCCTCTACAGACGGATCTGCCTACCTTTCGTGATTTGTTGGATGTGGGAGTGCCGAGAAACCTGCGCTTGGTTGGAGTTCGTATGGTTGTTCCGTAAAGCATATCTTCCTCTGTCTGTTTGCTCTTTTTTAAGTGCTGTTGAGAGGAAAAGACGCGTCAGCACATTTCTCAGAAAAAACACAGAGCCAGACTTTCCTCCAACAAAACAACAGGTTCACCCTTTCTGCTTTCTCCTTCTCTTTCTCTAGTCGGTGCAGCTCCCACTGTTGCTCCACATACTGCAGAAACTTCTGCCCATTTACCAGGAACTCCTGACCTTGTTCGCCTTCCCATTCATCAATCTGAGCTTTTAATTTCTTTTCAAGCTAAAACAAAAAAAAAGGTACATTGACATTATTTAGAAATCCCATAAAAACATGTTATTAGTTCAAACAGGTCGTTGGTGGTTTTACCTTCGGCAGACTTTTATGCAGCTCTGACCTCTGCTTCTCCTCCTTGAGAAGGTTCCCACCTCTGTTTGTAAATCTTGCTGGATCTGAGGCTTTTTTCTAAGAATGTGACAGATGAATAGGAGCGATTTTACTTTAGAAAGGTTTCCAAAGTGCATAGTTCAAAGGTTTGTACAATACAAGATGTGCACAACTAAATGACAAATTAAATGTAAAGAAGTGAGGCAGCGCTTTTGATAAAACCAAACCAAAAGCTCTGGTCACGTAATATGTGGTATCTGCTGGTCCTTTATCGGATCCATTACTGGATGCCCTGGTTCACACATGCTATGATGAGGGTCGTCATCTCTATTTTAGGTGGCGTACTGGCCCAAATATTGTGTTTTAAAAAAGAACATTTTCACCTTTACATTAGGTTAAAGGTGAACATTTATTCACCTTTAACCTACAAACAAATATTTCCAAGCTCACCTCCAAGTCTTGGAAGAGCCTCCAGCTTTCTTCCCATTGGTGAATGCCCTCGAAAAGCTCTTTGTGATCCTGGTAATGCTGCTTCAAGTGCTGGATCTCCACATCGTGGAGACTCAACAGCTCTTCGGTAAAATCCTCTACAAGGATAATTTACAGCTTGAGTCTAGTTACATTGAAAGATCAGTGGTTTCAGATTAAAGCGACTAAAGCACCAATAAAACCCACCGCTAAAATACGGAGCAAAGTCCTGCCGCTGGTCAATGCTGAAGAAACACTTTTCCCAAAATACAGCGATCTCCGAACGGATGGCATCTACGACGCTGCGGATGTTTGAGAGCTTGAGCTCCTCCAAACGCTGCACTTCTGCTTGCAGCTAAAAAATATGAATACAAAGTGTAAGCAGCAGCTACAAGTCAGACAGTCACAGGCAGGTGACAAAGACCAGCTAGTTTAACTCGGCGTGTTCTCACCGCTTCCAGGTTCCTCTTCCTGGATGTGACCATGTGCTCATTGAAGGCCTCCCTTTCCTCCTGAGGAACCTGCAGTCTGTCCCACAGCTGTTGGATCTTCTCTCTGTGACTCTCACACGTCGCCTCGTTCTCTGCCTTACGCTCCTCCAGCTGCAGAAAGCACAAAGCAGTGAAATAATCAATTGATACTAACCATGAACGTGACTGAATGAATGGCTGAAGCACAGTCACATTGAAAAGCATCACTACCTTTGTATCCCATTTAATATCTTAAATAGTTGAAACAATTATTCACATCCAAGGTTTTTAATTTTCATTTTTGTAATGAATGCTTCAGCTATGTTAGTTTCCCTAGCCATAAGGCAAGTGAGGTGTCATGTCAATAGGTTGTTCAACAGGATAAAATGCAGGGACACTACATTGAATTTGAGGGAATCAGAAACTACTCTACAAAGCTCACCTCAGCAGTGTGTGGTTGTTCTAATATTCAGCAACATCTGCCCTTTATATAACATCTCACCTGACAAAGAAGCAGTTTAAGTGATGTAATATTGTCCCTGGAAAGGCAAAAAGAGTCCTCGTCTTCACAGACGACATCCTTCTCAAAGCTGCTCTCAGGGATGTGCTCCAGCTCTTCCATGTACACAATGATCTGCTTTTTGATGTCTGTGAATTCAACGTACCGCCTCTCCTGAAAGCAGGAAATGAGAGAAACACGGTCAAGTAAACAGTATATAGAAGCTCTAAATGTGGTTTTAAACATTGTCAAAAATCAGGCTAGGAATAAGGATAAACTGATAAACCGCATGCAAACCCAGTATAAAAACAATCAAAATTGATCTATTCAATAAAAAATTATGTCTCATAAGAAAAATAATTTGCTTTGTAGAAATGTTGGGCATCTGTACTGCTTACTGGTTTCATCTAACTGCAGTTTGTCTATTCCTGACAAACAGACCTAAGATTCTTACCTTCTCTGCTTTCTGATTGGAGATGTGCTGCTGAAAGTTCTCCAGTTGCTCCAGTGAGGGGACCGAGTCCGAGGCGATGCCGTACTGCATGGAGCACAGGATGTCACATAGGTCCTGATCCTGCTCCTTCAGAGACTTCAGCTGCTGCATCCGCCGCGTCTTCTCCTTTAACAGAGCCTCCACCTGTGTGCGGATGTTCTTCTCTTGCTGCAGCATGCTGATGCCCTCCTCATCCTTATCAGAGACGGAACCAAATTCACTGCTAAGCTGTATTCTTCAATACTGACCCATCATTAGAAACCAGCAAATGTAGGTAAGGTAGTTAAGTCTTATCAAATGGCAGCAAGTAAACACATATACAGTGGATAAGCAAAACAAGGTGGAGGACAGAGGTGCTGCAAAAGTCAATAAAAACAAACCGCTTTGGAACATGAGACAAAATTTTACATCAGTTGATGAGGTTCTGTAATTTACAGTGAATAAGTTTCATCCTGTCCAGAAATCATTATCAGTGAAACACTAATTACCTCAAACACTGGACGCTGCAGTTCCAGACAGAGCTTCTCCATTTCTGCCCTGCATGTCTGGATGCTGTTTAGGAGCCTGTTCTTCAGAGATTCTTCTTCTTTGATCATCATCTCCAATAAGGTCTGAAGAAATAATGACATTCTTGCCAATTTGCAGTGAACTCTTGTTTGTCATTTCTGTGCCATATATACCTAATGCAGAATCGTCTTTATAAGAGAGTAACTGTCAGACTAGTTACCTAATTAAATAATTAATAGTAAAAAGGGAGAAACTGCTCATTCTACTGGTCACACACTGGTTTAGAGGACAACATGTTTAAATGGCACTTCATTAGCCTGCATAGTTTACGACAGATACTGTACGACAAACCAGACACTTTACAAAGAAATACATGTCAATGCCTTTAAGGGTAAAGTTAATTAGAAAAGACTGCAATGACTGCAACGGTGGAGTCCTGACACTGGGGACCTGAATCCTCCCAGTGGTTTCAGTCAGACTGATTGAATGCTGTGTCCTGTTTGACCCCCTCTCACTTAGACCCACACAATAACTTCGTATAAAGTTTGACTGACAGACCCAACAATAATGTTACTCTTCTGCAGATACTTAAATCTTTGCAGGACTAAAAACCAACCTTCATGTTGTTTCTGCTGTTGTAACGAACACATTCTTGGGTTGGACCCGGGTCTGATGAGATCAGTATCGACGTTTGTCAATGTGAACGTCCTGTATCGGTATCGCCTCTCACCTTGATGTGGCTCTTGACAACATTAGTCCTCTGCAGTCTCTGGTCCTCGGGGATACCGATCTCCTCCCAGATGTCCTTCAGGTGGCACAGCGCTATGTTCAGGCACGACACGGCCTCCGCTGCGAGCACTTCGCTACAGGGGACGGCGACAGGTGGGAGACACGGAGACATGGTTCACGGGGAGTTGTCAGTAAATAATTGCGACTTTACAACAGTTAGCGTTTAATTAACTAAGCCAAATGCTGAATTCAATGCTAAAAGGCGTTGGTTTTAGTTAAGCCAACAGCTCCGAGGTGACAGCTAACAGCTAGCTGTTCCACGCGCTGACACGCACCAGCCTCATTTTAACAAACTCAGGAAAAGGCGTTTTGTTCTTACCTCTTTCTCATTGTTAAATTCCAGATTCCGTCGCGACTTTACGCGAAGAGCCTAAACCCACAACAGCTTGTTAAAACCCAGAAACTGACGGGGCGTCGGTCCTCAGTCTGAGCTCGGACCAGTCCGTTTGGACCAGAGTTCAAAATACGCGTCCGGCAGCGTCCTGCGCTCTCATTGGCTCTCTCTGACGGAGCGCGTGATGTGTAAAACCTCCAGCGACCGGCGGGGTTCTACGGTTTCTCATGAAGTAGCACCATCTACCGCCACACGAGTTTAAAGGAATCAAACGCACCAGAGGGCGGGGTGAAGCAGCAGGTTTCTGACACTAACAATGATGTTGTTGTTAAAGTTAAACTGAGCAAAGCTGAAGACGCGATCTAAGTAAAATCCTGCTGTTGATTCATTTATGCTTTAAGTCTGTCGGACATTTGCTTTGCATCTACCTCAAACGTGTTTAACTTTACGTACTGACAGCAGCGTTATCTATAATAACGGCATCTATCGTTATTTACCTTCTGCTTCAAGTCTCCAAATTCTGCTTCAAGTCTCTAAATTTGTCAGATGACTGTAATAAAGTAAAACATTTATTATCGTCAATGGAGTAAATGTACAAAAAGCTCAAAACTGCACCACAGTTTAATACACTAACTTCTGACACTGACACGAGCAATAAATGATGAAAGGCATCCTGTGGTAAAACATTTATTAACTTTGTACAACACAGAACGGTGCTGATCAGAAGGAATGGTTGAAGCAGCAGGAATGCATCCGGTTCCGTCCATCACGATGCGCCGACAGCCTCCATCACCACATTTATACATGGTTGTCCAGCAAAGCCTCTAAAAGCCTTGAACTGTTTGTAATAGCTGTTGTTACTACAATGAATTTAAAACCTGAGAGAAGAAAGCACAGCTGTTAATTTTTAAAACCTAAATCCCTTTTCTGTAACATGTCGAACTGACCTTTCTCTCTGCCGAGGAAACGCAGCGCTGAAATCTCAGAGAAGGTGCAGCCACCGAGGAACATGACCAAGATGATTCGCTGAGCATCGTTTTTCACGCCTAAATCAACTCCGTTGCATCCTGATGAAAACCACAAACCAACAAACTTTCAATTCATTCTGTAGTTTTACATTTTGGTTTAAAGGCTAATACTGATGTCTGGCAAAGGGTCACTAAACAGCTCCAAATTGCTCTTTTATATTATTCTTCTTATGACCTAACCTGGACCAGTAAATTCATGTCCGTTTAGTAGCCTAATGACTTCTTCAAGCCCGGTCCAACCATCTCGCTCCAACACCTGCACAGTGGAAAACAGGAAAAATGAAAATGATCTCTAACAGAAAAACTATGAAGCAAAAAGCCTGTGGAATAATCTAATCCTGTTGGTTCACCTGCTCGATGAGTTTGCAGCTCAGAGGGACGTAGGCACCGCTGAAGATGTACGCCATGTCCCGCGGGATGCGCAGGTCATACTCCTCTGACTTTGGCACCTTTACAGAAAGGCAGAAAAAAGCTGGTGTGTCACCTTGTAATGAGAAGGAGCAAAAAGACAATGATCATTTACCAGGTTCAGCTTTTTGCTTAAGGCTCTGAAGTTGCTCTTCTTTGCCAGAGAAGAGAAGGCATCAGTCAACTTTCCTGTAAAACAAAGTAAGGACTCAGCCCTTTTGCTGCTCTGCCAGGACAGATGAAGAGGTGGTAGTGAATTTTAAAAGACACATTTACCTGCAGCTTTGTCATTGACCAGTTTTCCCACCTTGCTCTCCATGACAGTCAAGGTTTCCCCCGGCTGCTGCTCCACCAGCAGCCCCAGCTGCCTCAGGTTGGCAAACGTGAGCAGGTGGTGGACTCCGTAGCTCTGATAGAGACCAGTTAGACCAGTAGTTTGTTAGGTGGCAAAAAAGAATGTGAGGGGACACAGATGGTTAAATATAGAGTACAGTTGTTCTGTCCTCTCTAAAAGCAATCCAGGCCTGTGACTGTGGATGAAACAGTACAAAATAAAAAGTTTTGATGTCACAACTGCCACCAACACAAGAGTTTTAAGGAGGCTGAATCTAAAAAGTGGGACTGGGAGTCACAGCTGTACTCAGACATGGTGAGGCTCACCTGCAGATACTGGGCTTTGAGTGAGCGATAGTCTTTTGGGAGAAGCCCTGTGGGAAAACAACATCACACCGTTATTACAGCACCAGGAGAATCGGAGTCCTTTAAAAGTAGTCTGAAGCCGACGCACCATTTTCTGTGATAGACAGAAGACACAGTAGTCGCAGGCTTTCTACCATGGAGACCTTGAATACAGAAAGAAATATGTTTCCTGTGTGTTTATCGTATGTGAGCTGTTTCCACATCCAGACTGTATGCTGTCGTCACCTGTCTGCTGATGTGCTCCTCTATGTAGGAAATGCATTTACGGATTTCAAATCCCTCGAGCAAAGCTGTAAGAGATACTGGCAATCAAGAAAAAACTAAACAAGAAAACAGCGTAGCATTCGTTGTTTCTGAGTTATCTCACAGTGTTCTGTCTTCAGCAACTCCTGGAAGTCCTGCTTGGTTTTCTTCTTCATTATTGATTCACTAGCACCGATATCTGCAAGAGAAACATCAGCAACCATCATTTTAAATACACAGCAAAGCTCTGATGTGCAGCACATCTGTAATCCTTACGTAGGCTTAGTAAGCGATGCTGCTGTTTTAACCCTTTCAGCTCCTCAGACACAAAAGTCTTCATCTGCTGGATGTCCATCCCCCGACGCTTCTGTGCACCAGAAAGCAAATGCGAGTCAGTCATAACGAATCAGAGAAACTGATGAGGGCACCAAGCGTTCACTCACATCGTATGCTGTCTGGAGGTTTCTGGCTTTCTGACTCAGGAACCCGAACACGTTGGAGAAGTGCTCATTTCTAATTTCGGCAAAGACCTACGAAGCACCGCAGGTGTTTAAAGGGGGTTAAAGATAAAATCAAGGAAACATCAGCAGCCCTCTGCTGTCAGACTCACCTTATCCTCAGAGTTTAGCATGACTTTTACACTTTTGTTATCAGATGTAACATCAGGTCCAAACTCCACACATCCTGCAGAAAAAGATTTGGAGTCATGAGACTAAAATAAATCAATCCTAAGTTGCTAAATCTAAGTGTCATGAGACAATATTGATCTTATTGTGGAGAAGTCAAGTCAATGCCTCCTGTGAAGTCAGCTTCACAAGCAATGATCTTTCCAACCAATCCAGCCTTTTCAAAGACTCTCTGTAAGTTATTGTGACTGGCATGTAGCAGACAGTAGACAAGCACAGCAGAGCAGGGAGAAAACGTTACCCACCGCATTTTATTTTAAATATATCATCCACAAGTCCTTCATACACAACTTGTGAGCACAGAGGTGTAACATAGTCCACATCTGCAAAGACAGTGACAGCGTTAGAGGACAGGACGCGCCATAGCTAGTGGTTCACTGAGGAAAATACCAGCAGCTTCCACCTCTGTCGATGAGAACCATCTTTCCTATGGCAGCATGATCAGCTTTTTGTTCTCCCTCTTTATTCTGCTTCCACGCGTCATATGCCATCTGGAACAGAATGATGGACTCAATGACAGCTCATTCCTTCATTAAGAAAACATCCTGGATAACGCATTGCACCTTTGAACACCGTCCAATCCCATAGACCTTAGAGAAGGGACCGTAGAGGGAATAAAGCTGGTGCAGAACATTGCTGATGGTCCTCACCCACCGCTGGTCGCCTGCCTGTTAAAACCATGTGACCAACAGTTAAACTAATTTTAAGTAACATCATCTAAAGTCTTTTTCAGACTTGATATTTACCAGGAAGTTGTCTCGAAAGAACTCTGGCAGCTCCAAACTGATGATGTCTTCATCCAGTGGAAGAAGATAGAAGGGCCATTCATCAGTGGTCACATCTGTGAGGAGAACCCATTTAACACTAGAAACTCTGCCCATCGTTTTAACTAAAACGATATGTGCAAATACAAACCCCCGAAGATGCCCTGCTCCTCCAGCACCGCATCACACGCGTAGAACTGGATGACACAGAGGGTGAGACGGTGAATGTGAGCATCCAAAGTTAGTCAAGGCTGCAGCAGTGTGGAGCACAAATACCTTCTGTGGGGTAAAAATTATTTTGTATCTTCTGAATTTCCCTGCTGTCTTGTCTGTATTGGCGACATCTGGAACAGAAAGTAATAAAACACTAGCATTTAACATTTTTACTCCTCTCTAGCTATAAATATTTATAAATACAGCTCTTTTTGTCGTTTTGCGCCTTTACGCATGTGTATTACTAGTTAAGTGAACCTGAACACTGCACCTGATTTCCATAGTGAGTCTGTGCTAAAGGACAGAGTTTATATTACAGACCAAACCCACATACATGATGTGATGAACTACACTTCGCTCAGATATACATCAGCAGCTGACTAAGTTTACATAGGTTACTATAGATTTGATTAGATCTGTTTTTAAATTTAGACCATTACATTTACACTAAGGACTATTATAAGCTGTAGCTTTCTCCTCCTACTTACCACATATCCACTTCACTGTCTGTATTCTTGGCCGGATAAGAAAACAGATCCTAAAGAGAAGAAGCCTTGTTGTCAGACAGTTAAACTTGATATGTGTAGATGTACGTATAAGGTATGAACAGTGGGGCTCACTGATCTGAGGTGCTTATAATAGGTTTGTATTCCACTTTGTAGAGTTTGTCGACTTCATGTTGCTGCAAACAAGATACAGAAGGTTTAAAAAAGGTGCTGAAGCTTCAGCTTTTCTCAAAGCCAGAAGGTCTGCTAAATGTTTCACCCGTAGTGTTGACACGTTAGCGATCCGATCCAATGGGCTCATCAGATCTGCGTCGATGAAAAGGTCCTTCTTCCCCGGCAGCTGTGAAAAATAGAGCGATGCAAAGTGAAGACAAAAATTAGACAGCAAATACGCACATTGTTTGCCCTGTATTAAACTATTTTACAGTTTCACCTAAATGGACCAAAGTGTGTATGGATGTTTGATCAAAAAGCTTAACAACTGAACAAGCTGGTCAGGAAGGAGGAGGATGTTGGCCAATCTGACATCCATCATGGACAATTCCACTCATCCACTGCATCATCAGTGGAGACTGATCCACCCCTGCGGTACCGCAGAGCCTTAAACCCACCACTGGGAGACTGTAGAACTCAACAGTCTGACATACACAACTGATGCACTTTACACCTGGACACTTTATGTACTGTACTATGTGTGAGATGTAGAGCTATTACGTGTTCTTTTACAAAATTACGGTAAGTAAAGTACAATACACTGTATGTTTGTGTTGTAAATATGTTACATGTCCCTGCTAACAATTTTTAATTAGAATTCATCCTGCCCATTTCTGCTAATTGTTTTTTCTACCTTGCTGTATATATGGCTGCTTTGGCAGATTGAATTTCCCCTCTGTTGGATGAATACAGTTTATCCTATCTTATCATAGTTAAAGGCAGCATGATGAAAAAAAAAATACACGTTGTTTACATTAACAGATATGCATTAGGAATAATGTGTGTTGTGTTGTTTGAGCAAATTGTCAATGTTTAAAAGGAAAGTAATCGCCATCTATTGCTAGCATAACTACTTTGTTATTATAGGTGTGGCGATGAGCTATAAATCAGCTTCATATTAAATGTTTCTTTATTTGTTAGTAACTGTCACACATGTCATCGTCACAACACACACTCCCAGCATACAGCATTTCCTGGTGGTGTGTGTCAGGTGGCAGCCAGACGACAAATGCTGAGACTGTACCTGTTCCAGCAGGTAGATGAGCTGGTCTTTGGCTAGCCGCTTGAGGATCGAGAAGTCGGGGAGCTCCGGAGAGTCTTTCCTGGCACTGTGAGCCATACTGAGCAAGCAGACAAAATAATGGCAAAGTGGCTAAAAAATACACAGACAGAGGAGACCAAACCCTGTGCTGTCAGTCTGCTAGCTAAGTTAGCTTAGAGGCTAAAAACACATCTTTCACATCACACGGATATTCAAAACTACCAGCTGCATCGACATGCTGGAAATATACCTGTATTTTATTTTACAATTAAGTCAACAAATGACACAAAACGAGTAGTGGTCATAAATAAAAGCGTCAACAAATGGACATGTATATGATTTAACAGCTACCTGCTTCCGTAGCTAAATCAGCGGAACTTGTCCCATCAGCTACAGTTTTCCCTCGGACACCAAAAGAAACGGACCGATACGCAGCCGAGTCGCAGTTGAGTCACCCGACTGTGTTTGTCTGTCACTAGGTTTTTAATATGAGCTCAGAAGTTGCGTTGTTACTAGAGACGGTTAATTTCGCCGCAGACAAACACCGCAATCAGCGGCGGAAAGATGCAGAAGCAACGCCGTATATAAATCACCCGATTGGTACGTGCCTGGGACTTTATTATGATGCATTTAATTGTTGCTCGTAAATCTGTCCTCCTTCGCACAAACGCAAGCCCCCTCCATTATTTTATTGCTAGATTATGAGTTATTCAAGAAATAGCTGGTTTGAAGTAAACTGTCAGAAATTATTTTTTTTCCACCCATTTTTTTAGACAGCTTCTTTGTGAGGCACGTTTGGAACATACCTGGAGTAGGCTAATAACAATATTACCAACAGCATCAGCTTCATAAGTGTTCAGTAATGTGCTCTGTATGTGTATTTTTAAGGAGTGGCGAGAATACTCAGCCACGAAGGAGGAATCACAGACATCAATGTTTTGCAAGTGAGTGGATGTCAGTAACTTTCTGTATGGGGCTGTATTTACTGTGTTACTGAGCGTGTCCGTTGTGTTGCCCTACAGGCCGCTCTGCTCCACGACACCGTGGAGGACACCGACACCACTCCTGCAGAGCTCGAATCAAAGTTTGGGCCAGTTGTGGCTCGTATAGTTCAGGAAGTGACGGATGACAAGAGCCTTCCCAAACAGGAGAGGAAGCGTCAGCAGGTGGTGCACGCGCCTCACTGCAGCCGAGAAGCCAAGCTGGTCAAACTGGCTGATAAACTGTACAACCTGAGGGACCTGAATCGCTGCACACCCGTTGGTCAGCACCTCTTTGTCTCTTTACTGCTTTTATCAGGACTTAACATAAATAGTTTATGCTTTTCTGAAACGGAAAAGTTTAAATAAAATGAATTAACTGATTCTCAACTTAGGTTATTTTATCCAACCACGGCTAAACAGGTCATAATTGATTTTGGTGATTTGTTGAACTCCTAAGAGAAATAAAGAATATTATCATCTCTTTCTTAAAATGGTGCACAATAACATGTACTCGAGTCATGAATGTATTGTAAAAAAGAAATATTTCCAAAATTGCATCATAGATGTGTAGACTTTTTACAGACGTTTTCTTGATTCAAACTAAGAGGTGCAAACAGTGTTTAAAGTGTAGCTATAGCTGTCAGTAGTGTTGGAGTAAAGCTTGTGATACCCCACAGTCATACACTTTACTTCTAATAACTTCCTTCACAATAAGAACATGTTCTACTGTGTCCTGGGCAGGTTGGACAGCAGAGCGAGTGCAAGAGTATTTCATTTGGGCCTGTGAGGTGGTGAAAGGCCTGAAAGGAACAAACGCTGCTCTGGAGGAGAAGCTGGAGGAGCTGCTCAGACAGAGAGGAGTTCAACTCTGACAACATGACTCAATCGGTTTATTCTGATTAAATATTATAAGGAGGTTCTGTTAATGTTTTTCCCCTTGATTGTACTTCAGTTTGAAACTATCACCTGGCAATAAAGTTGTTTAAATATTGAATCTGATGCAATGATAAATGGTGTAATTTTAACATTTAATTACCTATTATCTATGAGTAATTCCCACATAGGGCAATATATTAGTTCATACATAATTTATTTGTGCTAGTTTACATGAGTATGTGATTGTTCTTACATAGGTTTTAAGATCCTTGTTAACTGCTATAAAACATTTTGGTTAGTGAAGGGCGGGAGTATAGGGTAGTACACAATCTTTATTCAAATAGAGACATTGTCAATTATTATCGTTTTAAATAACTTATTTTAGACCATAATCTTCAATGTTTAAAATACCATCTACATTTTAGGTGTTTTTGATTTTATTTTTGTTTCCAACAGCAAGCGGAACCATCTGTCGTAAGAAGACAAGTTCCGGTCCGTCTACTTATTTAGTGGAACTTCCGTTCCAGAGAAGCGGCGTCGAGCTCGTTTTGTCCAACTGAAATTCTTGTTTTTGTTGTCATTCTGCGGATACAGTCGACCAGGCAGTCATGTCTAGTCGTGAACCTATCAACATGAAGCTGCCTCCGATCCAGTCCACGGCTGGAGCCGTGCCGGTTCGAAACGAGAAAGGTGAGACCTTCCTCACAGGCGGCTATTGGCGTGCTAAGCTAACCTACTAAAGCTAAAGGAGTACCAGTGGTTTTCACTGGTAAAGTGCGTCGTCCATAAATTGTTTAAATATTGTGAAATACAAAAACTCACAAATTACCAGACTGATGCGAGTGAAATATCCGAAATAGTAAAGTCTAGTTGAATCCGAAGTATCTTGCCGTTTAAAAAAAATGCGCCTGTGAATATGCTGGTATGAACCTATTGATGCAGTATTAAATTTCTACAGTGTTTAGAGATGCTGAATTACTTAGTTTGATACTACACTCTAAACATTTTATGTTGGGACCAAACCTGTAATTATTATGTTCCCCTTCCCCAGGTGAGCTCTCAATGGAGAAGGTAAAGGTGAAGCGGTATGTGTCAGGTAAACGTCCAGACTATGCCCCGATGGAGTCATCAGATGAAGAACTAGAGGAGATGCCCCTTGTGAGGAAGGGAAAGGAAATGGAGCCGGAGGTGGAAGTAGAGGAGGAAGACGTCTCCGACCCACGTCTAAAGCGTTTGCTTAACCGTGTCTCTGAGGACGTGGAGGAGAGGTATGACAGAGCCCTTTAAATTTGATTTGCTTGCTAAAATTTCTGTTGCACAAACTCGACCTATCCGCTTTGTTTACTCAGGCTTGCAAGACACAGACAGATTGCAGAGCCTGAAGTTGTTGCTGAGAGCAGCGAGGACTCTGATGAAGGCACGTGGCACCCTGAGCGAGAGGAGAGCAGTGAGGAAGAAGCAGAGGAAGAGGAAGAAGTGGATGATGAGGTTGACATCTGTACTGGTCCCTGTTACTCCTGTTAATACTTTCTGTTTTTGTTTTAGTATAAAAGGCAAACTTTATGATTCTCTGTAGGAAATTGAGAGGCGACGAGCAATGATGCGGCAGCGAGCACTTCAACGTAAAAACGAGGAGATGGAGGTGATGGAGGTTGAGGAAGAAGGAAGGTCAGGGGAGGAATCTGCTTCAGAGTCTGAATATGAAGAATACACAGACAGCGAGGATGAAGCAGAGCCTAGACTGAAGCCAGTCTTCATTCGCAAGTATGAATGAGAGGAGTTTGTTTTCCTAATTTGTAGGCTTCCTTTACGCACCAATGCAACATAACATAATTAGGAGCACTGAGAGGTGAAGGAAATCACACTGGTTATCTCTTCATCCTGGTCTCTCTTTAGCAGGTGGAGCCTTTTACATTGGTTAGATCCAACTTTGCCATTACACATATACAAGTACAGGGCAACAAAACACAGTTTATTAGGAACAATTTGGAGTCCTTTGTTCAGTGTTAATCTTCTGTGACAGAAAGGACAGAGTCACCGTTGCAGAGCGTGAAGCAGAGGAACAGAGGCAAAAAGAGCTGGAGGTCGAGGCAAAGAGACAGGCAGAGGAGCGCCGGCGTTACACCCTCAAGATTGTGGAGGAAGAGGCCAAGAAGGAGTTTGAGGAGAACCGACGAACACTGGCTGCACTGGAAGCTCTGGACACAGATGGAGAGAATGAGGAGGAAGAATATGAAGCCTGGAAAGTCAGAGAGCTGAAACGTATCAAGAGGGACAGAGAGGCCCGAGAAGTGTAAGTAAACAATACTATAATAATAATAATAATACAATACCAGGAAGTATTTCCCATATTCAGTCCCCTTCAGTTAATGCATGTGTTCGTCTTCAGTTTGGAGAAGGAGAAGTCTGAAATTGAGAGGTTCCACAGCATGACGGAGGAGGAGCGTAGGGCAGAGCTCCGCAACAGTGGAAAACTTGTGACCAACAAAGCCAGCAAAGGCAAATACAAGTTCCTGCAGAAGTACTACCACAGAGGAGCCTTCTTCATGGTGAGTGTCTGCACTGGTCAAACCTTAACAGGACTGCAGACATCATCTGCCTTAGTGTCTATAAAAACAACAGGTGGTGGATCGGTCCACATGCATGCAATTGTAAAATGACAAACTCCGTATAGCTTAAATGTGGGCAAGTTTGATGTAGTTACTTGATTTGATGTAGTTACAGACAAATGATCAGTGTCTAACTGAAAACGTGGCTTCTGTTCCAGGATTCGGAGGAAGACTTGTACAAGCGGGATTTCAGCCAACCTACTCTGGAAGATCACTTCAACAAAACCATCCTACCCAAAGTCATGCAGGTCAGAGGCTTTTACTCGCATCCGACACTCTGCATTAGAGGTTGAAAAGTCATCTAAACATTGATTGTCCACTTGTCATCTGACAGTCAGAATGAGCAATTTTTTTCTGTTCTGACAGTTTCCTTTATTTTAATTTAATTAGAGGCTAAAATAACTTGTTTAAATTCTCAAAGTAACTCATTCTAAATTTGCAACTGTTTTTTGAAATGTTGCAACAGAACTATTACACTGTTTATACACAGTAAAAATACCAGTGCCATAGTTGTTATGGAAAAAAACCAACCAACATCATTCTCATGGCTACTGATACAGGTTAGGGTAATCTAACAGCTGTGTCTCTCTATTTAAGGTCAAAAACTTTGGTCGTTCTGGTCGCACCAAATACACCCACCTGGTGGACCAGGACACAACGTCTTTCGACTCTGCCTGGGCCCAGGAGAGCGCTCAAAACAGCAAGTTCTTCAAGCAGAAGGCAGCAGGCGTGAGGGACGTGTTTGACCGTCCCACAACCAAGAAGAGGAAAACCTAAAGCTGTGGATTCCTGGATTTTATTATTGTGAGAGGAGAGAAAGACTGACTCCACAACTTTGATGAACTGATGATTTCATGCGGCTCCTGAAGACGCATCTGGTTCAGGTTGTCAATGGGCAGAATCTCAGTTCAGTGTGGATATTTGGTTGTAAATACAGTATCACTTTTTTTTTTTTTCAAAATATTAGACTAGTAACACAGTCTGTGGACTTTTGTAATGATTTCCAGTGTCACCTTTTCAGTTCTGTTATTAAAGAAATTGATTGTGAATACAATATTAGACTGATCAATTAATTAGCAAATTTTATTAAAAAAAAAGATTAAAGTATTATACTTGAACCACAGAGTTCAGTCTCATTGATGTGATGAACTCGTGTACGAAAACACAGTCAAGCAGTCCATTGTGTAAAAGCTGTTTGTTCAGTTGGTCAGAGCCACTAAAGCCTCCACCACGTTGCCCATGTGTTCCCTGAGGCTGCGCTCAGCCACGGCCCTTGAAATCTCCATCTCCGACATCTGCACAGCAACAGATATTACAATATGAAGTATTCCCAAAATACAGTTTAAGAATCCAACACAACAGTCAAAAAAGTGTATTGAGTGGCTAAAACAGAAAGAAAAGGGATGGAGATGTGAACATGCTCGTCTCAGTGATGGCACCACTAAGGTGAAAACTGTAAACCTTCATAGTTTTACAACAACTAAATAAATGACAGGATATCTGTACACTTCAGGCCCTGCGATGTATCAGAAGCAGGCGTGTGGTTTTACCATGAAAAATACTTACAATTAGTTCTACATCTTCCTTCTTGATGGTGACTTTGGCCAATTCTTTTTCTCTGAAAGTCCAAAATTAAACATTCAGTCTGCATTTCTGCCGTCAACAGGGTGTGGGACATCAGATCTCAGCATTAACACGGGTCTTACCTCTCTTGTTTGGCTTTCTGTTCCCGTGACCTTCTGTCTCCGATCACAGACATGGCCTAGAAAAGAAAATCCTGTAATTCCACCTGTTTGTAAAGTAATGTCACAACATCCACAAATTCGCTACAGTTTGAATCCTACAGGGAAATTTAGGGGACACAATGTATTTCTACAAGACTTGTGTTAATTAGTCAAACATTCATCTGTAATACTGCAGTATGACTGCCATCAAAACATCTGAACCAGTGACTGCACCATTCATTGACAAGCTGTTGTAACACAGACCATATTGGGACAGTGGCTTTGAAGTCACTAACCATCAAACTGGAAAAGCAGTGGGGATCAACAAAGTGAATATTAAATTTAATTTTTTTATTTTACTGAAGATTTGGCAAAACATTGCACGAACCCTGAAAACAATCTTACAAGAACTGTTGACATATTGGTCAACGGAAATAACAGAGATAACTAACGTTGCTAACCCTATAATAGCTGATACTGTTCACATAAAATCATGTCTAATTTAGAAACTCAACATTGTACAATACAAGTTTACACATTAAACACCTGAAATTGTTTGGTGTACAGCCAGACGAGGCAGCTGCGGCCGCGTGGCTAACGGTAAGCTAAGCTAGGGTGACGTTAGCCCGGCAGCTCACCGTTTCTAAATCAGAGCTGGAGATTTCCTTCTCCTCCGCATAATCCGTGACTCTCTCCAGGTCCGCGGCTCCGCTGTCATGTTTGCGAGGCTTTTCTGCCGGCTTTCCAGTGCAGTTTTCCTCGGCTTCCAGGTCCAAATCTACGTCTCCTTCTGCCGCCATGTTAGCTACAGTGAGGCCGGAACCAAAGAGAAATGTCCCACCGAAGGTAGGAGGGAAAACCGTGAGAGACCGGATATGACAAAGGAGAACTACGAAAATTACATTTGAAAGAAAGTTGTAGTCCGGAAGTTGCATTTTCAGCAAAAAAAACTTTTAAATATTTGGTTATAGTTAAATTGATCTAAAGCTTCTATTTACCATTTACTATGCAACTTAAATTTAACAAGTTGGGAAGTGCTGGTGTTGAAGTATCAATCAAAGCCACTTGTGTTGTGTGTAGAGCCTCATTAATATATAAATTTACTTTATTTAGAATATTTTTATGTTTTATCTATTGTTTACTTTTAAGAGGTATACAAATCAAACCAGTAACAGTCTCACAGATTCCTTGTCAAGTTTCTGAATTACTGATACCCTGTAAATAATGGGGATCAATAAAGTATGTCTTAAGTCGATTTCCTTTTTATGTATCTAATTTATCTACTGGCTTGTTATTGTTGCAGAGAAAATGAGAATCAGTGAGTGTTAGTAGATTACGTGGTCAGGTATCGGTTTTACAGATTAATGTGTGCTCCTCCTTATTCTATTCCTGTCTCCTGTAAGAGGTTTACTGGTAGATGTAGAACTATCCTCAACAGATTTCCTGTGACTCTTTACTTTTCAAGCCCTTTCGTATGTTTGAGCTTCAGTCCACCCACTGTAATGAGCTTAAAGGAAAGAGGAACCTGTCCACACTGTCAGTCTAGAGCAGGAGTGAAAACCCCATCAGCGCTTTGTGGCTTTTCAAACTTGACGAGGTGTGAGTGGTCGCGGAGGCCGGAGGAATGACCCCGGGGCCAGAGAGGAGTCTCTGTCGTCACGCTAACCCCTTCATCCTGATCTATGACTGACAGCTGTCCAACTGTGTGGAGCTGTGGTCTCAGGCCTTAGGGACATGATGTCAGGACGGTCTCTTCGGTCTCAGGTAAGAGCAACCAACAAAGATGCTGAGATGTGAAACATAACATAAATGAATTCTAAAACAATGGACAGTTCAAGGTTAACAGCCCAAAGCTGAACATCAATAAGATATGGGATGTGCAGAAAAACAACTATTAGTAACAGACATATAGTTCTATGTCCACAGGATATGATTGGAAACATGCTCACAAATATACAAATGTATAAATGCACATTTACCTAAACCAACAAGACAATTAGAAATAATTAGAATGGTCTCCTATGGGGATAATTAAAGGCCTGACCTCAGATTCTCTGGTAGTGCATTAAGTCACTAACACTGAACTACCATGGGACCATTAATGACTAGTCACTCAGCTCCTGTGCCCGTTCCAGCAAAGCTTTACTTTACGTTGGTGTAGGAACAAGCGAGGCACGTAAAGCAAACAGCAAGGATGGCAGAGGGACATGGTGTAACTTCTAGTTAACCTTTTACAGTAGCTTGAAGAAGCACAAAACCTTAAATTATTCAATGCATCCAAGCTGTGCGACATCTGTGAGTCTGTAAGAATCTTGAAACATTGCATTTTAAAAAGCTGAATTTAAAGTTTTGTTTAGCTTCTCCCATATCATGACATCACAGACCTGTCTTGTGGCTAAAACAACTTCATCAGGGAAACCTTCCTGGGGCTAAGTCGATTAGAACATTTTGGATTTGGCCCAACAGCTGTAATGTGGTAGTTTCCAGGATTCCTCTGGGTTAAAAGCGTTCTATTGGTGAAACAGAAGATACGGTGGGGCTCTGACTTGGATGGTTCCAGTCAGTGTCTGCGGTGAACACGTGTTGCTCGCCGGGTCCAGGCTGCTGTGGTCCAGCATTCCTGGGGGCCCCTTTCACTCTCACATAATTGCTGCAGCCTTGTGGGAGAGGAGGAAGTGCCAGAGGGAACAAACACAAACAAATTAGCGGATGCAAATCACTGCTTCAGAGAAAGCGCTCGATCTATGGCTCAGGGTTGCGCAATAATAACTGGATGACATCCAGAAGCTGTTTACGTGAAAACCACGACCAAATGATCCGGTCAATGTTCATTTAGGACTTAAATGAAGCAGGGACCAGCTTCTGCTCAATACTGGAATTTATAAAAGTTTTATATATGTCTATACATGGCCTCAACCAGTGGGAACGCTCCATCCCATAGAAGCACAAGACACAATGAGCCCATTCATTGCTGACAATCTGAGGAATCTGATTGGGCTCAGATTATGAAACAATCTCACGGAGCGCAAAACGCTGAAGTCTGGAGGTAAAGAGGAAGATGCTCATGTTTTAATGTATAATATTGCTCATGGTTTATTACTTGTCTGTGTTACTGACTGACAGTAGCTGTGGACGAGGTTACTCAGAATCACACTAATAATCCTGTTGCTGCTCTGAGACCTTTCATTCACTTCAAGCCTCTTAGTCTGAACCACGCTCACCTCTGACGTTCCTGCTTATTTAACCTGGCTTCTTACGTGGTTCTTAGAAAGCGACTGGAACCAGAAGGTCCAGGCTCTGGCACTGAAGCTGCCCGTACTATTACGCTGTGGTATTGTTACCTGTGATTAAGTGAAAGCAACTCCTTCTTTCTTTGTTGCACTACTGAGCAAATGAGTAAACAACAACAATAATAACAATACCCATCCATCATCTGAAACACTGTCCTCTTAGAGGTTGGGTTAATATATTATTATTATTATTATTATTATTATTATTATTATTATTATTATTATTATTATTATTATTATTATTATTATTATTATTATTATTATTATTATTATTATTATTATTATTATTATTATTATTATTATTATTATTATTAACAACATCAATAACAATAATGATACAGTTAACGGTGAGAGTGTTGTGTCAGGTTTGAAGCTAATCCAGTGACCTGATGGCCATTTACAGCTTTGGCTCAGGACAGTTAGTGACCGCTGTGCTGTTGAGAAAAGGAAACTAGACGAGTGTGTTGGAGGCGACGGAGCTGCAGCTCGTGTTCGGTCTGGGCTGATGAAGGTCGTCCTGGCAGAGCGTAGGGACGACGGATTACCCCAGCGCTCCGCCCTGCACACTAACCTAAATCTGAGCCCCTGCACTCAGCACTTTGTAACAACTAACACACTTTCATTTCACCGCTGACAACAAGCTCAATATTTCTCTGCGTGTCAGTAAGAGATGACGGATCAGAGCCTTTACTACGTTATTACACCTCATAAATGTTCCCAGTTCAGCATGAAGACACCGCTGCTGTGGCAGCACTAAACCTGAAGGTGTCTTAGCAAATGTCTGGACGCTCCCACATCAGGCTTCCAGGATTCCAGGTCTGACCCTGTGGAAGGTGGTTTTAGGTCATTTTGGTTTTTTCTGGCCTCCTTTGGCTGCATTTAAGGACCTAAACCCACTGGGTTGCTCCGTATTAAGTTGTCCGGCCCACTTCAGGGTTTCTGGGTCGTAACGCAGTCATGACAACTTGCTGGGATTATGGACGTGGCCTCGTTCTGTAAGTAACACACAGACTGGGACCTGCACCAGGCCTGCTGGCTCAGCAGCGGACCTGGAAACGTGTCAGGCGTCAGCGTCCAGAAATCACACAGGGTAATTGTTTAATTTTGTAAATCTGGATTAAACACGAGTGTTACCCAATCCTGTTTCACTGCTGGGCTTGGGCTTGTGGGGGAAGGGACGTGAGGGACAGATGGGACGGTCGACCTCCTCCCTCCTCCCTCTCACAGACTCCCTCCTAATCTGAGCGGGCAGGACGGGGGAGGACGCCGGGCATTTGCCAACACCTCTCCCTCTTTTCTGGCAGCGGCCGGCGCAGCGGCTGAGCCGATGCAGCCGGGATTTGGGCAAAAAGCAACCTATTCCGCGCTGAGGCCGAAGTGGAGCAGCTAAACCGGCGCTGGTGCTGGTTCCGGTGCCGAGGCTTCTGGATGAGGAGCCGTGCAGGACTGGATTTACTGCTAATCCAGCAGCCAGGAGCTCGCAGGGATCTGCTGCTGCGCGTTGCCTGACAGGCCCAGTCAGAGGAGCGGAGGACGTGAGGATGCCGTCGTTGCAGGCTCTCTGAGGAGCGCTGTCTCTGCGGGACGTTCATGGCCAAATGTAGAGGCCTGGTGGCCGAGGAAAAGCAGCTCAGGGGCACGATGTCGGCCTCTCAGGGGATGAACCGCAGCGGCGTCTACAACTACTTCCTCAACATGGTGGCCTATCAGGTGAGAGCTGAGCAGCCACAGCTGGAGGCCGAGGCTTCCAGGGTCACAGGTGCCCGTTGGAGCAGCGTCCCACTCCATACTGTGAGAGCCTTTGGGAAAGATAAAAGTGCAGGAGTGTAAAATACTGAATACGAGAACGTATGGATAAAGAGAGTAAGTTCCTGTTACAAGTTTTACTCTGAGGAAGTCGACTGAGTTGACTGAGTCGACAGCTGCACATGAAGCTGCTTCCATGCACAGCAGGTCGTCAGCTGTGAGACGGACCCTGCGTTAGAACCAGTCGCTTGTTTGGGGGGTTCGGATTTGAGGGTCAGCAGGTGGTTCGGTTCTGAGGGTTGGAGTGTTGATCCGGACTCTTTTCACCCTGGTTCATTGCAGCTTTGTAGATCCCAGTGCGGGGATGGAAGCTGCTTATTGATCATCCCATCTGATATTGTAAACAGTCACCTAATTGGTTTGAAAACTAAAACTTCTCTGAAGCCGTTTCAGTAGCTTTTAGTGGATTTGAGTCTGTGAGTAATGGAACTATTTCTGCAGATTGATCACAACCTCCTGCTGTAGTAATGTGTAATAAGGTAGGTCTCACCAGTATAACACAGTCAGGCTCCTCACTCGGCCACATTGACCAGGTCACTGAATGATGATGTTTAAAGCCAGGAATCATGGGAAATGAAGGCTGTGAACACATAGTGGCTGCTGCCTCCAGAAGTTAAACATTAGGTTCAAAAGTTGGGAACAGCATGTTTAATATTCATCTTGTGACAATGATAAACACTTACAGTAAAACACGAGAAGATGCCTAATTAAAAAAATGCAGATGCATAATTTTCTAAACGATGCATTTACATTAAACAGCTTGTTCACGTTCTCAAAGCAATTTTCTGCATCTTACAAACTAATGTATGAAAGTTAATGTAAACAGGGCCGAGGTAAATATGGATCACTGGTGCATTAGGAATGTGATTCATGCAGGATTATCTCTCAGATTAACTAGATACGAGGACACATGAAACTCTGTGATCATCTGCAGCCTCTCGCTGGGGTACAGTTGGAAGTTTCCAAATATCTGCCTGTCCTCATAGACTCTTTATCCTGGATGCTCTGCTTTGTTGTCCTATACAACGGATGACCTGTGACCTTGGAGTATGCTGGACATATAACCTAGAATTCCTACAGAAACAGAGGTGACGCTGAAGATGCTGAAGGTTCGGATGCAGAGCGAGAACATTCAGTGGTTCTGTTGTTCTATGGGCTCAGATCCTTGTTGAGCTACTCGGCCTAATTAAAACTCTATTTTTATTCAGGCTTCTACTTCAATGAGAAAAAAAAGTTGGATAATCCCTGTGTATTCATCAGATTAGAATCCACAATGCATCAATGAATCAGTGACAGACAGATGTGTGTGCAGGGTTTGTGTTCGCCGTCAGTCGTTTAGAATCAGAACCAGACAGATGCTGCTGCTCATTAGGTTAATCTGCCTCCAGCTGCAGCCTGGCAAACGGGTCTGACCGGGTCCACTTAAACGAAGCCTTTGGAGCCTTTGTTATTACTCAAGGCGACACCACGACCTTGGCCTTGTCTAGATCACTGTGTCTGGACTCAACTAGTCGACTGTGCAGTAAGAGGAAGGTCCAGTACTGACAGTGACCATGAAGATGCGACATCAGCGTCAAAACAGACACCATCATAGACACAAAACGTGTGCAGATGCTTTGTGTTGTTACAGGCCAGAGTCGCTCAGACCAAAGGCGACGGGTTCATGGCTTCATTGGTGTTACTGTGCTTCATCCCCTCCTCAGATCTGCTGCTGCTGTGGACCGGCCCCCTGCTCTCTGTGCTGTGCCTTCTGTCCTCCGGTCAAGTCGTCCACCAGCACGCGGGTCATGTACACCCTGTTCCACATCATGAGCTGCGCCGTGTCCTGCCTCATGCTGTCCAGCACCGTGTCTGAGCTCGTCAGGGAAAACGTGAGCGCCTTCGCCTCTGTGCCGCGTTCACAGACGCCCGGCGATGCTGATTAACGCTGGTGTGTGCTTCAGGTGCCTTTCTTCAACGTGGTGTGTGACCAGGCACACGGAGGAGGCCACTGCGAGATGCTGGTGGGCTACTCGGCCGTCTACAGGGTCTGCTTCGGCACTTCCTGCTTCTACCTGATGATGGCGATCTTCCTCATCGACGTGAAGTCCAGCCAGGACTTCAGAGCCCTCATACACAACGGGTCAGTTATTCACATCCTAAATCTGAGAACGGTCCATGAGCGTCAAGAGATGTAGGATGTGTCACGTTTATAAGAGCAAATCAGTAAGAGACAGATCGCTTGGAGTTAAAGGATGAAAAACATATAAAAAAGACGAGGAGACAAGAGATGAAAAAAGACCCAAAATGTTAGCGTTAGTTTAACGTTTGCTCACATCTTGCTGCTCCTCCTGATGTGCTTGCTCGTCTTTAAATACCAACCTGCAGCCTCTATTTAAAGCTCTTTGTTGTCCCAGCGCTGACTATTAGAGCCGTGACGTAGCTGGGATTAGGATTTGACAGGCTGCTGGAAATCTGCTCACAAGAGTCCTATCAGTGTTACGATGAAAGGTTCCAGGGTCTTTGGCAAAGTTTGCAGCTCTCTGTGGTCTGTGGGGTGGGGGGTGACCCGGCACTGGCTCCTCCTCTCACCTCCTGGTGAACGGGGATCATGGGTTTTATCGGGTCCACTGATCTCCTGGTTCCGTGTTGGAGCTTGAAGGAGTAACTGCTCTGATTCATGTCCTTCAGCTTCTGGTTCCTGAAGCTCATCACGCTGCTGGGGATGTGCACCGCCGCCTTCTTCATCCCCACAGAATCCTTCCTGCACGGTGAGTCAGTGCACCGCTCTGTGAAGGCTGCTGGAGGGCAGCAGAGCTCCGCTCAAGAAGCTCCCTCGGCTCCTCATGAATTGGACCTCGTTTGAAATGAGCCTGTGACCCTTCTTCTCTCTCTTCAGCCTGGCATTACGTTGGTGTGGTGGGGGGGTTTGCCTTCATCCTCATCCAGCTCATCCTCATCACAGCGTTTGCACACACCTGGAACAAGAACTGGTGAGTAGGAGAAAAAACCTTGATCACCACAGACATGCAGTAACTCATGCTGCCATAGTGATGCACTGTAGCTTGGGATGAACAGACTGAAAGAGGAGGCTGTAGATCAGATGTGTTTGGAGTAAATTAGGTTCATCTTAGTTTAGGAATAATCAGCAGCTGATCATGAAGGTGACTCTATTGAAAACTGAGTCATCTGAGTCTGACAAAACCAGGATGAGCAGAATGAAACAATCCAACACTGTTTATCGGACGTCCTCCATCTCATTAGAATGTCTCTTATTGATGCCTGAAGCCGCCTCCGTCCTTGTTGCCGTCAGGTTGACGGGAGCAGCGGAGAACAAGCGCTGGTACCTGGCAGTGACCTGCGCCACCCTCTTCTTCTACACCATCGCCACCATGGCCTTCACCTTCATGTACAAGTACTACACGCACCCCATCGCCTGCCACTTCAACAAGGCGCTGCTGTGGATCAACCTGGGCCTCTGCGGCCTCATGTCCTTCATCGCCGTCACGCCGTGCGTCAAGCAGAGTGAGTCGGGCGTCCGTCGTCGCGCTGCGTCCGTCTGAGCTGGGGAACAAGCCCAGAGCTGCTGCCGATGATTATAATTAGATGCAGCCTCATATTATCTGCTCCTTCCTTTAAAGACTGAGGTCGACTGCAGACCTGCTGCGTCCGCACATGTCTGAGTAACAACAGAAGCACTCACATGAAAATGCACAAAATTAAACTTCATTTAATAAAGGGTGATCTGTTGCAGTGGGTGATTGTAAACGTCAGTTAATCAGCATTCTTTTTGGATGTGTGTGTGTGTGTGTGTGTGTGTGTGTGTGTGTGTGTGTGTGTGTGTGTGTGTGTGTGTGTGTGTGTGTGTGTGTGTGTGTGTGTGTGTGTGTGTCTGTCTGTCTGTCTGCAGAGCAGCCTCGCTCCGGCCTCCTTCAGGCCTCCATCATCAGCTGCTACGTCATGTACCTCACCTTCTCTGCTCTGTCCAGCCGCCCGCCGGAGAAAGGTGAGGCGCCAAACACGCAGCAGACAAAATTTTTTAGGGGTTGTGTTCATGTTTGGGGGATTCATCCGAGGTCCAGCTCTGCTGTTTAAGCTGAAAACATGTGGCTTAGGAAAGGAAAGAAAGAAGCTCCCGTCCATCAGTGAATGAGATGAGTGAACAGGTCACTGGACTCGGTGGTTCCTCTCAGCCAACACTGTTTTAGCACCGTTCAGCTTCTTATGATAGTTCTAGAACAAGTAGTTCACACTCCACCAGTGAATCTGCTCATTTAAACACATCTCTTATTTTAGTAACGTCTCTATTTCTTCTTCATTAAATAGCTGTTAGTTTTTTTCCTGCTGAGCTGCAGCATAAATAGCTTTCCTCTCTGCTCAGCATCCAGTTATGTGCTCTATTTTTATCTCATCATGAACTTTATCAGACATCTTTGGCTGAACCTCATTGTCCTACTTAGTCACACACTCAGTAGAAATCCTCCAAAATGCTCCTTTGCTTTCCTCAGTGACTCACCTACAGGCTCCAGGTGAGACAAAGAGCCTCCACATGACTGAGGCATTAGTGCCGTGGCTTGTCAGAGGCCCCCGTCTTATCTGGGCTTACATCTGAATGACACGCGCACACACACACACACACACACACTGGGATGAGATGTGCTCTGACATGCTGCCTGCTGGGCCGGTGGCCCGTGGTGAAGCAGACTGAGGGATATTTGTTTTGCATTCCTCGTGGATCCACTGACAACATAATAGCAGAGGGATACAGCTTCATTACACGTGTTCTCACGCGGCTCGTCCTGTCGCAGATTAAAGAGCTGACGGCGTGTTGACGGTCCGATCGCGCCAACACAACACATTAATTCAACTGCGGCCTCCCATGACACGCCTGTTTCTCTCCAAACCGTAATGGACTGAGGAGGATCGGCCGCTTGAGCTGTTGTTTGCTGTTGTGACCATCGGTCCGTCGCCGCCTGGCTCTCAGACACTGTAAACACTGAGGCTGTGACCCTGCTCCTCACTTTCAGAACCTGAATAATAATATTCATCTATGGGTTATGATTATCACAAATTCTCTAGTCATTCGGCCTGGATGGGAGGAGAGGACTAAACTGGATCAGTAACAAACCAACTAACAACAGGTCTGTAGGTCACTGTAGGGACTCACTAGCACAGAGCTGTTGTCTGATGTCAGAGTCCAAACTTCTCAGAGTCTCAGCTCAACTCAGCTACTTTAGAAAGATTTCTCATTCATCCGTGTGTGTGTGTGTGTGTGTGTGTGTGTGTGTGTGTGTGTGTGTGTGTGTGTGTGTGTGTGTGTGTGTGTGTGTGTGTCCTGGGGGCAGTGCAGGACACTGTAGCAACTTGTTGAGAAAATATGCGCCGACTCTGTTATAGAGACATCGTGACCCAAACGTGTTTAATTCCCACTCACTGCGGCTGCGTGTCCTTCAGATTTGTGTAATTCTGAGGTTTCGCCATGGCAACGACAACTGTGTGTTCAGTCCAGAGACTGTGAAACTTGCAGCCGAGGCCCCGTTTACAAGAAAGGAAGGCATTTCATAGGGTTTGACCTGAACAGTAAAAAATACACAAAGAGCCGACATCACCAAGGTTTTATCAGTCGACCGCACAAACACGTGCGCCCATCAAATGCTTGACTTTTAGTGTGTCTAGTTCAAGAAGGTTTGTGTAGCGTGATCGGCGTTGATGACGATGATGGTGTTGTGTGTCAGTGCTGTACCAGGGGGTGAACATGACCGTCTGTTACCCCAGCGTGGGACAAGACGACATCCAGAATGAAGGCAACGCCGTGGCCATCATCGGCGCCGCCATCATGTACTGCTGCGTGCTGTTCGCCTGGTAGGTTGGTGCTGGAACCCACCCACGCAGACTTCAGTCTGTGGCTGCTGACTTGACTCTGATCTGGTCCCATCAGCAACGAGGCGTCCTACCTGGCTGAGGTGTTCGGCCCGTTCTGGATGATCAAAGTCTATCGTTACGAGTTCCAGAAGGCCACCTGCTGCTTCTGCTGCCCCGAGGAGGAGGAAGGTGCGTACACGCACTGATGAAGGCTCAGGCTGAGGCCTGGGCTACTGTAACTCAACCGCATCGTTTCCTGTTTGTGCCGCCAACGATCTCGGGCGTTCATAAATCTGAACTCACATCCCCAGCGTGCCGTCGGCAGCGCGGCCTCGTAAGCGATCCCCTCACGGTTTGTCTGCGTCTGTTTCAGCCGAGGACGAGTTTGTGATCGACGACGAGATTAAGGGTTGTCAGAAGGTCATTCACAACGAAACCCAGAGAGTCGCCTACAGCTACTTCTTCTTCCACTTCGTGTTCTTCTTGGCTTCGCTCTACGTCATGATGACCCTCACCAACTGGTTCAGGTCAGTGAACACTGGGAGCGTCTGCCCCCCCAGCAGCATCCTGTTAAACTGCACTGTCCTCTCCAGCTACGAGTCCGCGGTGCTGGAGACCACCTTCACCCACGGCTGCTGGTCCACCTTCTGGGTGAAGCTGTCGTCCTGCTGGGCCTGTGTGCTGCTCTACCTCTGGCTGCTGCTGGGTCCGCTGTGCAGCTGTCAGTCCGAGTCCAGACCCCGGCGCTCGCGCATCAAGCGGCGCTCGGCGTCCTCCCGCCACGTCTCCGTCAGCGTCTGACGAGGCGCGCGCCGCCGAAAGGGACGCGGGAGGCGATGAGCATGGTGCCCTGCAGACGCGGAGGTCACGGGGGTCACGGGTCAAAGACTCAGTGCTGAGCGGGACCGGACCCGACGCCCTGTCGATGTGAAGCCCTGAAGACAATGAGGACGTCAGTGGACCTCCAGTGGAAATTGCCAAAGGGAGAAATGTGGGAGATGTAAAAATCTCATTATGGACAAAGCGAATGCATCAATAAGGGTTAAATATGGACGCATTGCTGTATTTGCATAGTTTATTTTCTATTCTCAGATTTAGATGTTAAATGTTGTAAAGAAGGAGACGCTGTAGATAATGGGGCCAAACCACCGTTTACAGAGACAACACAAATCCTGTTGGTTCGGATGAAGCTTGTGATCATTAAATCTTTCCCATTTCAATAGAAAAAAAACAAAGGAAATCATAAACATTTGAATTCTGAAACATTTGGCAGCTTCTTCTGACCTGGTGTGAACCACCAGCTTCACGTCCTGCGGTTCTGCCTGTGGAGCCAGTGAGCGCAGCCTCAACTTCCTGCTGCTCTGTGAACTAGAAGTGTCACATTAGTTTGATATTAGGTTCACACACTGACGATGATGATGCTCAGACAAGCTTGGCTCAGAGTTATGTGTGACCACTGCCTTGTGCTTCTACGTTTGGATCTAATCTGACCAGCAGAAAAAAAACCTTCGTACTTTTGATACTGTAGCATCTTTGTAGCACACGTTAGCTCGTCTAGTCTTTTTGCTACAGACTCACACCCTGTAGGTTTATGGCGACATCAGGATCCAGATCAAGGCCAAGGAGACACCCAAAATAAGAGGGCTTCACCGATAATTGTGAATAATTATGTGCATTATTATGTGCATTTTCTGCATTAAAAGCCAAGGGTGGTCAAAGAAATAAGAATGTGTCTCATGCCTTCAGACGTAGTCGTCAACAGGCCCGTCGTCCTGGAAGGTTGATGCAGGTGAGGATCAGCCTCAGTGGGAACAGCCCGAGTAGCTGTAGCTGGTGTTGATCAGGTCCCTTCGTTGTAGACGTGAAGCTTTTTGTTAATAAATGCTTTTCCTACAGCCCGTCATCGCGTCTGTTCTGTGTCACAAATCGAACATCACTCGAAGGCGTGAAATTGGCTTTAATTAAAAAATGAAGCTATTCACAGAGAAAGTGGTGATCGTCCATGTGAACAAACCGCTTTGGCACAAAAGTGGGGTTTTAAAATGTCCGCTGGCAGCAACAAAACAATACTGGTGAATACATCACATTATGAGTGACTACAACACAGAACCAGGTCACAAACAACCAGTTGGATTAAAGCTCGTTTATACATGAATGTGATTTGAAGCAACATCAATCAAAGACTCCTTAGTGGTCATCAGACAGTTTAACATCGTTTCTGTTTTGTTTGATGTCTTTCGGCTTCACTGACTTCTGACACGTGAGACGGGAATCTTTGCTGTTACAGAGTAATAGATGCAGCAATGACGTTGGGCCGAGAACAAGACAAAGACGGAGCAATAAGTGACATTAGAGATGTTAAATCAGAGAGGCAGGAGATCTGAGCCACAGCCTGGTGATGGTGGTCGTTCTCACCTGCAGCTGGTTCTGAAGTCGTGTTCTGCTTGACTCGTGATCAGCTCAAACCCAAACCCTTCATTTACTGTTCAATGCAACGATAAACACACACACGCACACGCACAGGCACACACACACACACACACACACACACACACACACACACACACACACACACACACACACACATACACACACAAATGACCAATGAGACGTAGCTGAAGGTCAGTGTTCTTCTCTTCGCTGTGTGTAAAGTGCTCTGTACGGATATTAAGCTGCTCAGGCTTTTAAATAAACGTGTCCAAGTTTGAATGTGGTGAGTTTGAAGCGACGCCACCGCTGGAACCTGTCCGCTGCTCGGGTCCCACCGAGCCCCGGTCCGCCTCCAGGCTCACCCCTGCCGCCCCGCCTCCGGCCCTCTGTTGCTGCAGAGCCTCTTGAGCGGCGCCAGGAGCCGGTCCTCTCTGGGCCGGTACGGCACCGCGTAGCTCTCCTCCTCCAGCAGGATGCGGTTGAGCGTGTGCTCATAGTTAATGTGCCGGCGCACCATCAGCACGTACTGCTTCCCCTCCTCCAGCTGGGGGCAGTCGCACACGTTGGGGACCCACAGGAACTCCCGGTGCTCCAGGCGGAAGCGGTTCCGGTAGGTGTGGACGATCTGGACGTCGTAACGCGTCTCCTCGCCTCGGTACAACTTCCCAACGATCCTGGCCCGGAAGACTGGGAGGACGCGGACAGACACGGGCTTCGTTAGCGTTTCATCACGAGCTAGTAGACAACACGCAGGAGAAGATCCAGACTCACCAAAATCCTTCTGGCAGTACTGTTTCTGGCGTTCTCTTCGACCTTTGACCCGCCGGCACTTCCCACAATTCCCTGACACACACACAACCACATATCAGTCAATCAGAGTCAAGCTGAGGAACAGCGAGGTGGAATGGGGTGCTCGTACTTCCAGGTGAGGGCTGAGGCAGGAGGTTTCTGTGGTTCTCCTCCCGCTCCAGGCGGGGCAGGACGGGCCGGTGTTGGTTCTGATGAGCAGGCTGACGTGGTGGCTTCACGGGCCTCAAAACTAGGATACACACACACACACACACACACACACACACAAACAAACACACAAACACACACACACACACACACACACACACACACACACACACACACACACACACACACACACACACACACACACACACAGTGAACCTTCATGGGTTCAAACCTCGGGTCTGACTGAGACCACAGAGCTCTAATAGCGCTGTTCTAAACGGGTTCTAGTCCATTCAGCTCACTAGTAGAGTCTGACCTCAGCAACTTCATGACAGCAGGTGCGGGACTGGGTTTGGACACAAGCCTCCAGCTGGAGGTGATTCCAGAGAAAGTGAACGTGAGAACGACGGAGAGTCGGCACATGTGCAGCAGGTCGGTCACAAGGGACGAAGCAGCTCTGTTTTCACTTTCCTCAGCCTGAACCTCTGGATGTGGGCCTGAGCTGGCATTTCCCTCGCTGTCACTGCTTCCACCTCAGTTATTCTTATTAGTGCGAACGATGCCACATGTGGAGCAGGGGAGACCAGGACGGTCAGGCCATGTTGGCCCAGTGGAAATCCTACTTCCTTAGAATGGGATCAGATCCCAGATTTGCTTCACATGTGAACTATTGCCCTTCACTTCACTGACACTGATGGAGAAACGTGACAAAGAGTTGCAACTAATGGACCGGTCTGTTTTTGGACGAAGCACATTCCTGAAGTAGAACAGAATCCGTCAACATGAAAACATGTGATGTGACTAAAAATGTTAAACAATAACAATAGGATTCCAGAGTTTTTACTAGAAGGATCAGATTAACACGGTCCTGGGAACAACAAAGCAGATGAAGTCACTGCCTCTGCTCTGGTTCAGGCATCTACTCAACACCGACCTGTGACCAAACACCTGCGCACGTGCAACGCTTGGCTTTTCAAACGACCCTGAGCGGGCGGCGAAGTGTGAAGGTGCCGTTGGTCCGAGCCAGTGTGTGCTTCCTTACAGCGGTGGGGCCGCGCGGTGCTGGCGCCGGCGCCGGCGCTGGCGGCCGTGGGCCGGGGCTCCTCCCGGGGCCGGTACCTGGCAGCGTGCTGGGCCTGGCGGAGCGGACTCCTCCGGCCGTGGTGGAGGGCGAACTGCTCCGGAGGCAGCCAGTACTCGTACTCGATGCCTCCCCGTCTGTCCGTCGCCAGCACCTGCACACGAGGACGCACACGGTGAAGCTCCCCGGCACCGGTTTGGTGCCGGGACGTTTGCTTTGGAGCCCGATTAGCCGGAGCTACAGCCTGGAGCCGAACTGTGCTGTGACTGCCCTGCAGCTCTGCGACCCACATGTGGAGGATCCGGAAACACGGAGCATGAAGTGAAGCACACAGATCAGAGTCGGCTCCAGCCTTCACCGTTGGGTCACAACCAGTAAACCACATGAGAAGACACGACTGTTGTATTCATCAAGTCCATAAACAGTAGGAAATGTTCCTAACTGGCTCGAAGCTCGGCTGCTTGTTTACAACGAGACATTTTTTCACTTTGTCAGCACGAGAGAGGCAAAAGTTCTGTGTGGCTTTATTAGAAAACAGCTGTAAAAGGGCCTCTCTCACGCCGGCTCTGGGCTTCGGGGGGGCTCTCACCATCAGATGCAGGTCCTCCTGGGTGGGTCCCGGCACCTCGAAGCTCTCCCAGGTGTCTGCGGAGCGCCGGTACAGCAGCTTGGTCCCGGCTACGCTGTACTCGCCCGGGACGCTGATCTTCCAGTTGCCGTTGATGACAAACTGGGAGCGACCGTTCTGGAGCGCTGGGAGAGGGGGGGGGGGCACAGAGGGGTCTGGAGTTCAGTGCTGATAAGTCCAAGGCTCCTCATGACTACAACGCGTAGCTCGCTATCGGTGGGTCATGTGGGGGTGAAGGCAGCCTCAAATACGCCGGCTGGCTTTATATGGCAGCCGCTCGTCCCCGGAGCCCAGAGGATTTTCCATGACATGGGATGGAAATAAGCAGCATCACCTGCCTCAGTGCTCAGATCAGCCCCGAAACTCACTGAACCGCAGCGAGTATCGTTTGGAGGGACGGTTTTATTTTGATCCCACACACATGGATCAGAATAGATTCCCTCAGTTATTCGGTTGCCTGGACAACAAACCACACGGGACAGTTGAGACCCTCCGGCCTCTGGAGTGGGGGGAAGTGATAGTGATTCCAGGAATCGTTTAAATGGGTTGCTTAATGGTGTGCTGTCGCCCTGGAGACGGCAGGTGTTTGTGGTGCGACAGGGTGAATCTTACCGAGGTAATTCCTGCTGTTATCGATGACTCGGATGCGAGTGGCTCCAGCCGGGATCATGGCCACTTCGCTGTATCCAAACGGACCTGGCCAACAGAGGGCTGGATTTAGTTGAATGACCTCCCATTAAAGCTGACGTCCGTTTGTTCAACCTGGGCTGGAGCCACACCAACAGCTGCTAAACAGCACAGTTGGAGCGGATCTGAAGTGGTTCCATCTAAATCATGGTGAACGTTAGAGGCTGACGACAGAATCGCAAAGAGCTGTCTACTCGCCTCCCATCCCCCAAAGACACGTCAGCCCAGACAGAGCCGTGAGGCGTTCAGGGTCCAGCACCTGTACGAGCCTTAGGGGATGTGGGCTGTATGATGAACCTGCATCACCGTGAAACAGAAGTCATCCATCACCGGCAGCTTGTGGCTTCGTTGTCTACCAATAAAGTACAACCAGCCTCACTGTGATGAATGGTTTAAGCAGTGATGCCGCCTTTCTCTGACGCCCGTGTAGCTCCAGCTCAGGATTTGACAGAGACAGGAGGCCATCAGGGTCTGACCTTGTGAGGAGCATGGTACCTCCCTCCACGGCTGCAGAGCCGCCCAAACAAAGCAGCCACTATCAGGCACACGTCAGCTCCTCAGTGTTCACTATGTCAACGCAGTTGACTGCGAGGTTCACTCTGCTGGTTTGTACAGTAGCTGCAGGGAGGGATGGAGTCTTCTACAGTTATACACTCAGACCAGGGTTAAATTAAAGATGGAGGCAGAGTCACAGTCAGGGGACTCACGTCCTGCTTCAGTCAGGACAGTTCTGGCTCAGACCCGGTCCTCCTGCAGGGCCCGTGTGCAGAGTCAGACTGAGGTTGGCCTCTGAACCCCAGGTCCTGTACCGGTGGCAGGGAGCCAGCCTCGGCTTCGCCTCAGGAACTCAGTGTTCCTGCTCCTTCCTGCAGTCGTAACAACTATAATTTCAGGAGGTGCTGTTAACTGCTTTCTCTCTGGAGCGCAGCCAGACGCTGTTGCCATGCTTAATGTTCAGCCTGTCAGAGAACAATGAGGCTGGGTCTGGAGTTAACACCCGGTGGAACCGTGTGATGATGTGTGTGTGTGTGTGTGTGTGTGTGTGTGTGTGTGTGTGTGTGTGTGTGTGTGTGTGTGTGTGTGTGTGTGTGTCCTACCTGCCTCCAGGCCGCTGCTCTCATACACACTCCTGTGCTGCAGGCAGGTGGTGTTACGTCCTCCACACACCATGCAGGCGTCCTCCTGCTGCTTAGAGCCCAGGACAGAGTCACAGCCGGGCTTCTGTACCACCACACACACACACACACACACACACACACACACACACACACACACACACACACACACACACACACACACACACACACACACACACACACACACACACACACAGTTGGGATCCCTGGAAACCTCTGACCTTTGTTCCTACCTACTGTAACTCAAAGAGAGTCTTTTGTCATCGTCTCAGAAACATTGACTTTGGAAAAAGCAGCACTTTGGGGCCTCGAGGCAGGAGAACGGCTCAGTGAGCTTCCTCTGCAAAGGTTAAAATGCCATATGCCAAAGAGCATGACGTGCCCAATGGTTTATGGTGTCGCTTTGTCTTTTAGAGGGAGGTTCTCGGGCAAAACAGCAACAAGCTGAGAGACGACTCAAAAAAAGGAAAAACTCTCCAGGCTTTGGTGTGAGCACAACAGGAAATGAATCCTCTGTGACAAGACCCAGAGAAGGCTCGACCACAGACCAGCTCAGCTCAACGAGGAAGACCTGAGGGAATTCATTCTAATGACGTAGGTCTGCAGAGGCAGTTACATTAGCTTTTATTTAAGGAAGCCAACCAGCAGATTCCAGTTATTGCCAACAGGAGGCACAGTGCGAACGTTCACTTGATGAGTTTTCCAGGTGGATGGATTCATCCAGCTGTTTACAATTTGCCCGATCATCTTGTTAATGGCCAATAAACAGAAAAACAAGCATGTTTGGCAACAGCAACAACAAGGAGCCATTAACGCTCCATGTTTAGCGACGTCCACAACAGCTGCAGCATCTGCTTCCCGTTTCAGGCCCTGTGCTGCTCTGACCTCGGGCCGGTCCGGTGCCGGCCCATAAATCCACTGGTAGAAATCAACACATGACATATGTCAGTTTTTATATTCCACACAAGGCCTTTTTGCCTCCAGGATCAGCCAACACACAGGTCCGAGTTGTTCTGTGTAAATATTCAAATAAAATTAGCAGATGAACTTCAGTGGGTAGAACCTTTGCAAAGCTTGACCAGCGTCAGGACCGAGTGCTTCTCTCCCCTCTAGTCCCCAGACAGGAAGTGATGCAGCGTTACTCTAACACACTAACACTAACACTAACATTGAGTGAGAACAGGCTCCGCTCACCAGGCAGCGTCCGTTGACACACACCGCTCCCGCTCCGGCCTCCTCGTCGCAGGCGGTGCCGTCGAGCACGCGGCCGAAGTTGTAGTAGAAGTTGTGACCCAAGGCCAGACAGCTCAGCTCACAGGGGTTGGAGCCTGGCGGGGAACATGTCCGGGCAGCGACTCGTTACTTTATTATGTGCACGGAGGCGATGAGAAATGGAAGGGGGGGGGGCTGAGAGACCGACAGGAAGTGAACAGAGCTGAGACACAAAGGAGGCCTCTGATGTCACGCAGGTGGGATTAAAACCCAGCGGCCCCTCGGACGTGAGAACCACAGCGACAGGAATGTGAGCACAGATGGAGCTTTACACACACACACATACACACACACACACACACACACACACACACACACACACACACACACACACACACACACACACACACACACACACACACACACACCAGCAGCAGCTCTCATCATGTAAACTCACTGTGGTCCCAGAGCAGGCTTTAAGTGGCACTGACCTCCGTGGAACGTCGTCCACCTGAAGGAGCTCCCAGCCACCAACGGGCGGTCGTTGAACGCAGAGCACTGCATCTCCCTGAAGTCCTCGGAGCCGGGGGGACACTCCTGCTCAAACACAGACCGCACGGACCATGTAACAATCACCCGGAAACGTTTCCCATTCAGTCCCATGATACTGATACTGACACCCCCCCCCCACACGCACACACACTCACGCCTGAAGGGCAGTAGAGAGAAAGGTTAAGAAGTCAAACTGTGCATCACGCCCTCAAAGCCAACACACGCCAGCGCAGAACAAACTGCAGCCTTTGTTGGGACGCGTCTGCGCTGAAAGTTGTTTTAATGAGGTGAAAACGTTTATGTGACAGTGACCTTGGTGTTGCAGATCTTGTATTGTCTGGGATCTCCCTCACATGGTCCACCCACCGGGTTTCTGAAAAAAAATCAAGATTCATGAGGCTGAGCAAGAGGCAGAGACTCATAGTGGGACTTTATTCTATGTTAACATTCATGGAACAATAACTTCATCAGCATCATTTTCATCATCAAAGCATTTAAATGCATTTGCAATATTTCTTGTACATTGTAAATGTAACTGTGTGTAACATTCATCCATGCGTTACCTGGTGATGCAGGTGCGTGTCCGTACTGAGGCTCCGCCCCCACAGCTGCGTGAGCAGTCGGACCAGCCGCTCCACGGCGCCCAGTCGTTCCTGAAGTGCAGCTGCCTCCTGGCGCGAGCGGGACGGGCCGAAGCCTCGGCCGAGGGAGGCCACGAGGAGGCCTGAAGCAGACAGAGACACCATCACTGTAGGACACAGCTGTGGACCGCGCGCCTGCAGGTCCTGGAGGCCGACGGTGACTCAGTGCAGAACCTCCCTCACGCTGAGCTCCTCTGGTTTCCTCGTTCCACTAACACTTTGTCATCTGACAATGACAGAGTTCGTTCATCTTGTGTTTCGCGGACAGACAGAAGCTCTGTTCACCCGAGGCAGTGAACGCACCGTCGGCCCGGTACCAAACCGCCGCTGTCCTACATGTTCAGAGCTGTCAGGTGGAAGTGGGACCCGTCAGCTCGCCGACCTCATATCTCTAGTTTAAACACAGACGCAAAGCAAACAGGAAGACACGTCTCCGGGAACCAACCCTCAGACCCACCGGGTCCGGACCATCGGAACCACACAATAAAAGTGATTAGAGCAATCTCAGCGCGGCTCCTCCAACGCATTCCTGAGCGTTTGCCCTGCAGGAGGATTTCGACTGGCAGCGTTCCCAGCGGCTCCTCATCCACAGAGCTGCAGGTCAACCTGAGTCTGAGCGACGAGTCGGCGCTGGAGGAACGTGTCGGGAAGTGGGTCGCGTTGAAGCAGACGTCTTGACGCGTCAGGGATGCGTCAGGGGAGCAGCGGGCGAACGAGGATACGCCCAAAGCAAAACGAGAGAAAGCCTTTGGGCCGGAACCAGAGCTGCCATGGGTTCAGCGTAGGCGGTCCATTCATAAAACACCAACATTATCAATAAGTGGCTCCCGCATGTATTTCAACTGCCTAATTTGGGTTGGTCAGACGACCTGGACGCATTAGAACCGGGCCGACTGACTGCGTGAGGAGGCCCAAACACAGAGCCACGCTGTTGTTGAGTTCATACCACAGGAGCTCGGCAGGACTTACACTGTGTGGGAGCGACAGGCAGACGGCAGCGGCCAGCAGCAGGACAGTGGTCAGCGCCTGGCACCGGGTCCGGTTCCTGGAAACACAGAAACACACACACGTCATGACCCGGAGCCGCCTAACATCACCCACCAACCGAGTAAAGCAAGCTGCTTCTTCTCCTCCTTGGTTCTTCTCCTCTGCGTCGCCGTGGGTTCCTCTGTCCCAGAACCACGGAGCGTTTGGCTCAGGCCCAGGTCGGGAGCTGCCCGGTCCAATTAAACCATCCACTCCTCCGCACACTCGACTGAGCTGACCTTCAGAGCTGCCTCCTTACATGGGAGGATTCATACCAGAGGAACCGGAGGTCAAAGACACATCGTCTCCCCGATTCCATAAATTTATACCCAAATGGAATCCTGAGTCTGGATCTGTGGTTCTAATCAGTTGAACCCGTGTCAGCTCATGTGCAGCTGCTGGTTGCAGCCACCTACAAATAATTATAACCTTTAGCCTGTGTATTCATATTATGTACAACCAGAAAGCAGCGTCTCCTCGCTGGTCTCTGTTTTCGGGAGTCGGAGGCTGATTGGCTCGTTGCTGCAGGGCCCTCAGAGAGGTGAGCGCGGGTCAGCGCCGCCTCCCGCGCTCATTAGGGCCATAGCAGCACATTAGAGAGGAGCCCCAGGGGCAGAGGGAGGGAAATGGCTTTAATCAATACGAGACTGCCTGTTTATTTGGACATTAGTCAGTGTGACGGGCGGCCCGGATCCCGGAGCCCAGAACCCAGAACCGAGCAGATCCCAGTGATGTAAACACACAACAGATCTGCAGCTAAAGGATTCTTATTTTACAGGGTTCTGCTTAGCTGTAAAAGAAGCTGGTCTGGGTTCAGCGGCAGCGATGAGCTCCACCTTCGCTCACTGTAACAGCCGTGATGTGACTGAACTGAAGCGTCTCTCGTTCCGATGGACGACGACGCGACCTTGAGCTCGAATCACGTCACACTCCACGTTCTGATCTACAGGCGTTAGAAAAAAAAAGCAACGCATCTTCCAGCGAGAGGCCAGTCTTGACCTTTGACCCCGGCCCAGGGTGCGATGGTTAGATCGACACAAGCTGTTACAGATGTTCCGTGGATCTGAACAGAAGCCACAGAGTAAAACTGCAGAGAATCAGTCTGGACTCAGCCTGTTGCTCAGCTCGGTCCCTTCTCTTGACTTTGCTTCGCTTCACACACTGGGGGATTATGAGATAATCTGTTCAGAGCCTCGCTGAACGAGGCACAAGGTCTCAGTTCACAGAGTCACAGTCTCACAACGAGAAACAGAGACGCTCACGAGTGATGGAGTGAAAAAACGACAGAAGGAAGACGTCAATGGGGAAAAAAAGGTCGCAAACACGAGGCTCATTCAGAAAATCGGGACGAGCTGTTACAGTACGTTAACCCGGAAACCGAGTGAGTTGGGTCAAAACCAACCCGATCTCTGACCCAACGTCACAAAACGTTCTGCTGGCAGATAAAGACACGCTGAATGGATAAAAGCACAAAGCTGATCCCCGTCAGGCTCGGCTTTTAAAAGGCCAAAGTTCAGGTTTTCACCAGGTTCATTCAGAGACACAAACACGGAGCAGTAAAGTTTTATCTGACTGCACCTTGACACTGAACCGTGTCCATGACCTGGAGAACGACCCGGATTTGACTGTGGGAGACGCCCTCTCACACCGAGGGCTGGTAGAGCCAAAGAACTGGCTCTGGACCAAAGAACCAGACTCTGGACCAAAGAACCGGACTCTGGACCAAAGAACCGGCTCCGGACCAAAGAACCGGCTCCGGACCAAAGAACCTCACCTGAACAACTGGTGTCAGCAGCAACAAGAGGGCGGTCTCGTACGTCTCAGGTTGACACAGAAACAGCAGCAGAAGCTAAATCTCACACCGTCACGCAATGAGTGACCTGTGGTCTCAGATCTAATCTGCAGCACGGACTCACGCCCTCGATTAGTGGCTCCTGTAGCTGACTGGGGCGTTTGGAGCTGGTGGAATCAGGGATGAGCTGCTATCTGGGTGTGTTTTGGACTGAAGCCTGTGTAAACATCTGGGGCCCAACTCCAGTACAACCAGCGCTGCCTGAGCTTATGGAGGCACAAACGTGTGTTACCAATCAAAGATCAGATCACGGCCGCCTTCATCCTTATAGTCTTTAAGGGCGTGTGTTTTAATCGCCGTCTCGGCACTAATGTCTTCCGTTAGCGCTTAAAGTCAACATCCACCAAGAAACAGCCTGGAATTCCTGCCCACGGGAGAGAGTGACATCAGAGCGGAGAGCAAATTAGAGTCCTCGTTTTGAAGCTATATGCTCAGTGTTCCATGGTAAGTAGATTAAATCAGCTCACGGGGCTCCCGCGCACACAAACATTCCTCCGGAGACAGAAAATGTGCCCGGAGCCAAACGCTTCCCTCCGCACCTCATCCTCCCGCGGCCGAAGCCCGCACGGTGCGTCCCGCACAGCGCCACGCTCCGTTGAGAGCAGAGGCTCCGCCGGTGGCAGCGGTGGCATTAGATCAAATATGAGCGGGGTATTTATAGGCGGTGACATTCAGGAGATAAAGGTAGGATGGATGGAATGTGGGGCCAGGGGCCAGTATCAGCTCAGCATGACGTGAGGCCTGCCCGGTGACACACGCGGGATCATCTGGTCTGAGCCAAAGGTCAGAGAAGCCAGCGCGCGCCGCACTTTTCTCCTAATGACGCGCAGCGAACAGCAAACAGCCCGTGGAATCTGTCACCTCCCATCCGTCGCTGCAAAATAACTGGAGGTAAACATTCAGAGGCTGCGCACCGGCGTCAGTGAGTCCGACTCCCAGCTGATGCTCTCCGGGCACGAGCGCCTTACCTCGTCATAGCGGATCCTGGATGGGGTGGTGCGTTCGCGGTCAGGTGCGGCTTTCTGCCCGTATCGTCCCAGCGGCGGGCTCCGACAGACGGGCTCCAGAGGCGACACCAGCCATGTCCCGCTCTCCGGGGGGACGTCTCCGTCCTCTTCGGCTTTAAACGACCCGTGTAAGAGACGCTCGACCGACTCGTAACCGTTTTATTGCGCCTGTTCCTCAGCTGCTGATGTCCCGCATCCGACAGCTGCGTTAACTCAATTCCCCAAACGCATCGCAGCGGTTGGTCTCCGGGGACACGCGAAGTGGAAACGTCCCGCGTCAGATCCAAACGTCCGGGTCAAAGGCGTGAACGGAAAGCTGCTCCGTCCAAACAGTGCGCCGCGGGTTTACGCGTCGCTCCGGGCAGGTGATTTTTCAGGGACGAGCCTTTTCTTGGAGCCGGCGGCTCGTTGCAGCGCCCGGTTCTTCTCCCCTCCTGAGAGGAGCGGGTCCACAGAGCCCACGGTGGCAGAACAGCCCGGTCCGGAGGGTCTCACAGGGTGACTGGAGCGCGGCACCGTCCTTGGCTGAGTGCGCGCCGCGTGGTGGTGTCTCTCTCTCTCTCTCTCTCTCTCTCTCTCTCTCTCCACCTGAGCACTACATTCCTGCAGTGAACACGCCTCTTTCCTCCAATCACAGCCTGGCAGGAAAACACTACAGCGGAGAAATCAAGAATGAGCCTGAAGTACAGCGAGTACAAATGTGACCAGGGACCAGGGAATATGAAAAGCTCCACTCTCACCTCATAGTCCTTCTGTTGTGGGTCAGACGGCAAATGGTTTAACTGTTAAGTCCCAGAGATGCAGCAAAGAAAAAGAAAACGCAAAACCGGTGGTGGCAAGAATTAACTGGGAGCACATGCCCTCTGGTTCCGGTCCAGTTCAAACACTTGATGAATGTGGACATTATGGTCCTGATGCTTCCAGTTTGTCATCAGCCCGCTTCCCCTGTGTCCGCCCCCCCCCCCGTTTCACCAGGCGCCTAAACGCCGTCTTTGCATGTCCAGACACCGCTCCGCGTTAATCACTTCATATGAGTTTCCCGCATCCCTGGGGCGTCTCCTGCGTCACCTCGAACCCAGGCAGCGGCAGCTCCCGCGGGCCTTGGAGCCGCGCAGACATAACAGAGCCGCGAGCATGAGAGCGGAGCCGCAGCGTGAACGGGGTGCGATGCTGCAGCCGTGAATCATCACGGACGCCGAGACTGGGAGTCTCTGGGAGTCTCCTTGTGTCAATGTCAAGTAATGAGGAGGAGGACAAGTATCAGGACTCACTGGTTATTTAAAAACTAATAACAACCTGACATCTGATTTTAAAGAGGCCCAGCCGCTTTAATGCCTTGCTTCTGCCCGGTCTGTCAGTGTGGCTGCACCACAGCGGAGCATCAGACCTTCAGACCTTCAGGACCACGGTGAATCCCCCGAGGGGGCTCCTCTGCTCCGTGGCTGCATATAACGATTAGCTCAATGCGCCGAGGTGCCGGTGCCTGTCCCGGCTTGCAGACGGGTCCTCCTCCGCCCCCTCTCTGGAGCCTCCCCGTCATTACCGAACACGCTTCACCGCTCGGTGCAGTGTGTTTACAGAGAAACAGAAAGACGAGTGTTAACAGCGATCATCACATCGTGTGCTCTGTAATCAGAAGCTCAGCGGCGGGTGGAGGGCTGCAGCTTCACCCCCTCGGCCTTCGGGTTTTACAGGACCTGGCAACCTGCCAGCGTGAATGAGGATGGCTCCACACACACACACACACACACACACACACACACACACACTCCGATGAAAGGCCGGGGGTGTGAAGCCTTATATTCGTTACACGGCGCCTTAACGCAGCTGCAGTGAGAGGGTTTTTCACGCTCCAGCTCCTGAGACGTTCAGTGGCAGCAAGGTGAAAAGTTAAATCTTTAAACGCAGGTGTGGTTGTGCAGGATTAAAGCGCTTCAGATCAGGCCTCAGGTCTGTAACGCTGCTGGATTGAGAGGGGACTGTACCTAATAAAAACATGTCCATGAGTCATAATCACACGATGAGGATTCAGCCTGTGGGTTCGTGCGCTTCACTCTGTGAACGACTCATGTCATGTTTCTAAATCATCTGCAGAACAGCTGGAAATATGAAGCTGTAATCTAGAGGAGACTGTAGCAGGCCTCGTTCTGATCCACGACACAGATCTACGTCGCTCAGCTTCTCCCTTCCACTACACAGACGTCAAATAAAACCACACACATCTTTCACTGAAAGCGGGAAAACATGAAAAACTGAGATGAAAAGTAAAAGACAAAACAACTTTACAGTCATTTACATTTCTAGTTTGTAATTCTAAGTATTAACACAGATGTAATGTTGAGGAAGCAGGTGGATGGAGGTGAACGTGATGAGAAGACTGGGCTGCGGAATTAAACTGTGCGGGAGCCACAACAGAAAAGCACCCCGAGTTTGTGAATGAAGAAGCGTCCGCTTTCCCAGCATGCACCATGGGTGGCATCTGCAGCGAAGTGAAAGACGTGACAGTGCAACGCTGCGGGCGCTTCCTGCTGCCGTCTATCACCTGGGTAACACGCACGCGGTGTTTTGGCCTGTTTTGGCTTAATGGCTGCAGCAGGATTACGCGGTGACGGCTTTGACGTATGGGTTCATAAAGTGCATGAAATAAAGGAGGTGGAACAAAGAGAACAACAACGGTGATTTACTGCTGGCAGCGGCGTTTGACAGAGCATCCAGCCCAAACCCAGTGTTGTCCGGCGTCGTCATAATAAGAGCCAGTCATCGCACGCAGGCGCCAACTGTTTTCCCATAGAAGCAAACAACACATGTGAAAAGCTTCCAGATCCTCCAGTAAATACCAACCTCTGCATTTACTGCTCCCCCTAAATACTGTAAAGCAGAGGCAACATCTGCAGCAGAGACCAGAGCGTCACGACTACACAGACGCCCACCACTTATCGCGGTCCCCGAGAAAAGCTGCACTCGCATAAATATTAGGACGATCAATGTGAAACATGTCAGAGGTCAAACAAACGGTCAGGGAACTCGTGACTCCACATGACGGCCTGTCAAACCCAGACCTGTTTGTTCTGCTGCGGCTGAAAGCGAGTTGCTCACTGAGGTGGTGACACCGTTCACACCGACCCGAGGAGCACCGTTGTTGGTTTAAGCAGCTGGATGGGAAACATCTGCTGTGTCTGCAGTCACGTGAGGTCGAGGCTTGGCTCTGGATGCTCACTGGATCACACACGCACACACACACACACACGCACACACACACACACACACACACACACACACACACACACACACACACACACACACACACACACACACACACACACACACAAACACACACACACACACACACACACACACACAAACACACAAACACACACCAGTGACACAGTAGCAGCGACTCGGCTCAGCCTGGGTACAAACACAGCTGGAGGCTCCACTTCATAACAGACCAAACAGGAATAAACTACTAATACACACGAGAAACAATGTATGAAAGGTCCAAGAGGCCTAAAAGAAAGAAACCAAAACAAGAAAATGAAGACATTAAGAAAGCTAAACAGAAAACGTCTGCTTCTACTTTTAATGCCATTAGATGAAGAGGCCGAGCATCGACTGAACCCGATGATGCTTCAACACAGGAACCAAACACGTTCATCCATCAACAACACATCAGAAGGAAATAAGATGACGTCACCAACAGCCAGAAGCCATGAGGCCAGGTGGCTTCCCTCAGAGGCCCCGCCCACACAGGAAGTAGCTCCGACAGGTACAGGAGGATGGAGCAGAGTCACAACAGCCTGACAATGAATTTATTCAGTTCTTTATGCAAACTGGTTCAACATCAAAACATTCTGTCACATTCTCTCCTGGTTTTATTCAGCCAGTTTTCCAGGCAGCAGCGAATTAGCTTTACTACTAATTAGCCTGATTAGCGCTTCACAGGGGCAGCGAAGCAGTCGGCAGGTTCCTGTGAGCTCATCAAGCTCGTGCCTCAGCCCTCAATGTGTGTAAACACTGTACGAGCAGAAATAACTTCCCCAAATCACAAACACACAATAAAGGACTGGCTCATTGCTGACAGATGTTCCTGCTGCTCTGAATAACGCTCAAGCATGTAAACACAATCCCAGAGCAGCACCGACCACATCCGAGCCCCTTCACAGAACCTGCTGTTCTGGGCTGAGCCTCAGTCACAACATCATAAATGCAGATGCCACAGATTACGTCTGAGGAGGATCAGGCCTGATGTTCATGTCTCTTTAGATCTTTGAGTAGTGTAGGAAATGGAAATGCAGTCGACCCAGCATCAGTGCATTAGCAGCGTTTATCTGCAACCCAGACCTTTCTGAAATGGACCCAATAAAGGGTGTTTCAAACTATTGAGCCACGTGCTGGAACCCACTGGTAGGAAGCAGATACAAGGAAAACCACAGAGCATCACATCAGAGCTTCTCATCTCAACACCCTTTCACATCCTCGTCATCTCAAATCAAACTTCTCATGTAGTCGGGTTGTTGATTCAGTGAATCTGACTCAAATGAGGAAGAGTAGAAGCAAAGCCTCAGCTGTAATGTGTCAAATACAGAATCTAACTAGTTGTTTTATAGAAAACTAAACATTTATTTGTTTTTCTAAATATTTTATTTTCCAAGTAAAGCCCAGAACCAACTCTCTGTATATTGTAATCATCCCATGTGTCCTGTTTTATGAGAGATGATTACACATCTTAACACCGACGCAGCCGTCACTACGAAACATGCATAAAGTTCAACAAACCTAGACTGGAAGCAGACAGTTTAAGGGCTTCAGGGGGCAGGTCAGCGCTCCACCAGGTTCCCCACCATGAAACGTTCCCAGCCTGGATTTGTGGAGCTGCTGATCATCTGCTCAGCTCCTCGTGGTCCTGTGAAGCCTGGCGGCCTTCCACGAGCCCACGCCGTCCATCTGCCGCCTGTACCTCACGCATCACTGTCAGCTTCCCGCTGGAGGTTCATCTCTCACGCCTCAGATGCTCACATGTAAAATTAAATATTGTTTACAGCAATTGTTCCTGCTGCTTTCTGACCCATGGATGTAAGATGTGGTGCCTCTAGCTTTGATTATTTATAATGAGTCACTGTTTGGTGAAACATAAAGCAGGAATCAGAGAGTGAGGGCAGAAATTTGCCCCCCCCTCATTCAACCACACGTTTCCTCGCCACTGGTGGGTGGAAGGAAAACACCATCAGATTGTTACCATCTGACTCCAATTTGGATCTGGGCAAACAAACAGTGCAACGCTGCCATGAGGATGTGCTGGTGGCCGCTATGAGCAGGATGCAGCCGCATATGGGGGGTGGGGGTTCATGTCATGCAAAGGGTCAAGTTCCCAGTCAGAGGAGAAACATGGTGGGCGGCACGGCTGCAGCGCTCTGCTGCCGCCTGCTGGCGAAACAATCACCACAGTCTGTGACCGCACATCTGTCACTGTATAAGCGGTTTATTGTTTATATTAAATCAGAAACACAAGCACTATAAGATACATTACAAATGAACAAAATTTTAGATCCTGGGAGAAAATAAAAACAACAGAAGAGTAGTAACACTAGTGACAAAACATTATTTAAATAACACAACTGTACATTTTAATATGCAACTAAAAAAAGTTAGACACTCAAAAGACGTCAAAGGGCAGTTAGCACATAACAGCTAAAGCTAAAGGGACGTAAGGAGCCGATACAGGTCACAATAAAAGTAAGGCAGCAGACGGCAGCAGGGAACAGGCCGAGACACAAAACACAGAAACCAAAGCGCAAAGTGGCTCCAAACGCACCTATTGTCTGAGAGAGTGAAGGAGAGCAGGTACAAATGTAGAGTATGTGAAAATATAAACTCTTAGAAAACGTCTAGGTAAAGCCCAACAGCCCTCTTCATTTTGCATTAGACAACACGACAGTGAATCCGACCACGGTCCCTCAACCCAACCCACGTCACCACAGACGCCGGTCGATCAGCCGGAGCAGGAGCAGACTCTGGACACCGGACGCACGTAGCACAGCTGATGTGAACCTGAAGCCATGTTGCACTGCATAATGTACCCGTGCGCCCGCTCAGCAGGTCGCACTGACTAATTCTAAAGGTTGCATAGTTGAAGAAGCAGAGGCAGAAGACGCCTGAACCGACCCTGGACCCTGACCCGCTGCCCTGCAGGGTCAGTCCCTTCTAATAGAAGTAAAAACACAGGACTTGGAGTTGTGAAAGCAGACACTAGGGGGCGCTCCATGACCAACGTCGCCCAGACGTTACATAACCAACTGTAAACAGAGCTTCAAGCATCAGCCTGAAGACCAGAAAGTGAAATGTCATCCGTTTCCTCAACAGCTGCTGTGTTTAACACGTGTCGTCACATAAAGTCGGCTTCTTTGGCTTCTCAGTAACAAAACAAACAACATTAGGATCGTTGTACACAAACCAACCAATTAGTGCAAAGCAGGTTTAGTGCGACGTCACATGACGTCCGGTGTCCACGGCTGCGGTCTGCTCCGGCTGCTGCACTGCCACAACACCAGGACACAAAGCCAGAGGCAAGCGCGTATTCAGGACAGGATCGATCCACAGTAGCACAGTGCATGCCCTTATTCACAACCAGTTAGGTACAAAATGTCAAATACACAGATGCAACTTCTACACACAGTTTTAGAAACATGTCCAAAAGTGTCTCTTTTCCTTCTAATAGATTGGGATGTTTTCCCAGCGCTGCCAGAGAAGCCACAGCCATCTGGTCTCTGGCTGAAAACTGGACGTGGGGCGTAAAAACAGAGCTTTTATTCAAAGCAGCTCTTAATTATGTTTCTAAATTAGAAATTCAAATATTAAACTCTGCAGTAACATTTGCTTAATAAAATCTCATCTTTGTAAACAGTTTGCCCTTTTTGTTTTTAACATTCTATTAGGCAGATGCTGAGGCCTTTCATGTATATATATATATATATATATATATATATTTATTTATTTATAAATCTGTCGCAACTATTTTAAAAATAATCTGGAACCATACAGTATGTAAAGAAATACATTTCAAACTAAATCTCTTCATTTTCACCATAATCTTGCAGCCACAGTGCAGCTGCATTTCATTCCACCTGAAGAGAACTTGGCTGCCAGATGTTTCTCCACCAACGTGTCACCGCTCCAGCTGTGAGCAGTCACCACGGCACAGTTCTAGGCGCTCATTAAGTCATATCTACGGTTTCAGAGCTGTAAGAAAGTAAATTGTGTGTTGGCATTTTGGATGCCCTTCAGCACAGCAGTGGGGTTGCTATGGTGTGTAACCATAGTGATGATGTTGCCATGGCTTCGGAGAAAGAAGCGGGAGGACCTTGGCTCCTCGATGCATCATCATGAGTCTTTTTGGTTAAGTGGGCAGATGCATGGTTGAAGATGTGGCCCCTGTTCGGCTGCTGGTGCTGATTTAAAAACCGTGAACAGATTTTATTCACCTCATTCGAAGTAACGGAGACAAACAAAGGTGTGGCGCTAACTTTGCAAGAAGCAGGTGTAAACAGTGTTTGTTCACAAGTCTCCTCCTTGAACGTGTCCACAGCCATCACGCTGAGTGAACCTTAGTGGTGGGTGATGCATGCACAGTGGTTATATGCTAATTCAGTTCTGTACAATCTATACACGATGCCTGAAACGCTTTTTACATTCAGAGTCTGTCGCTGCGAAACGTATCCTCCACAGACGGGTCGGGCAGCACCATGTCGGGGTCGCTGAGCATGCTTAGACCATCCAGGCTGAGCGGCTCGATACGCAGCTCGTCCTCCAGCGGGAAGACTCCCTCCGAGTCAAAACACTCGGGCACCGTGGACAACGCGCTGCTGATGTCCTTGGACAGACTGGGGTTGGAGTCATCTGACGGGAAGACACAGATGATGCTGGGTGAAGGTTTCATCTAGACTGGAAACACTTTCTCTCTGATCAGCTCACTGCCCTCATCGTTCACAGCAGCTTTTTAAAAATACATCTGAGCGCTCTACGACAGTTTCAAACAAACCAAGATGTTTAGCCCAGAGAGAGCTGGAGCCTGAGGCAGTGAAGACACAAGTTGACAAGCGCTAGAAATGTCAAGCGATTCCTGAAAAACAAGCTGCTCTGCAGGCGCTCTGCTTTGATTTAGGCCTTGGGAAAGATTCACTAGAACATCAGCACATTCCTAACATTTGCATTTGATGAAATGGATCAATAGGTGTTCACAGAATAACTCAGAATAACAGCTGCAAGCTGCAGAGAAACCAAGGCCATTTTCCCACTGTCTGCTTTAGAACTATGAAGCAAACCTATTAAATTGCATTAATCATGAGGGCAACTTAAGAGAATCTGTGCAAAGGAAATTATTCTGCCTTTAGTTGTTTCGTACACAATAACTAAACTAAAACCCTAGAGCATGGTGCTCACCAGTGAGTATGATGTTTGGCAGAGCGCCGCTGCAGTTGGAGTACAGCATGTTGGACCTCATGTGCATCGGGTCCTGCAGGCTGCCGTGGCTGCCGCCCAGTCCTGACAGCGCAGCCTGGTTGTAGTAGAGCGAAGAGGAGGAGGACGAGGAAGGGTCAAAGCAAGAACCTCCGGTTGCGGAGCTCATTGCATTTTCCAAAAGACTGAACTGGTCAAACTGGACGAGATAATAGTGGAGAAAGAAAGAAGGTAGAAAGATATTAGCATATTAAAAGATGGAGACCACTTCACGTCACCACTGATGAGGACACCAACCCTGCAGAGCTTTCAGTGGTGAATTAACGGACATCTGTTCTGTAAAGCTAACAGGATAATCTAGCAAAAAAACAGTTTGTTTAGCGGCCGGTGCCTTTGTGACCATTAAGTTCATTCATAATTTTTCTATTACAAATGTTCCACATGTTTCTTCCTGTACATTTGCACACAGAGAAGCTCATTGAGAATTGCAGAAAGAGAACAGCTGACAGTACTACTTCATGCTAACGTGCGAGTGTCCAGGTACCTGGTAGGGGAGCCCTTTGCTCTGGCGGTTGGAGAACTGGGGCTCCATGAAGGGGTCGCTGAAGAGCGCTGCCATGTTGTTGTGCTGCTGAGCAAAACAGATTGCCATTAACTTTAATCTGGAGGTTCTATGACTCCAAGATTAACTAAAACACGTGATCTGAATCAACTGCTTCAAATAGCTTAAGAGAAAAAAAATGGGCTGCAGCACAGACACCAGTCACATGTACACGAAGGCTGAACAATGCACAGAGTCACCCCATCTATTCTTCATTTGCTCTTTAACAAGCTGCTTCTTGCATGTGTCACAGCACAGACTCTTCGACCGATGCCTGCTGGCAGGTCGGTGTCTGGGCTGACCCACCCTGCTACTATTTTCATTAAATCACCGGATGGTAAGTGTTTAAATACATTCCAGTTGTTGCCTCCAGACACAGCTGGCACAGAGCCACGTGCTACAACCTTCAGGTGACTTCTGTGTCACCTCTTGCCTGCCGATGTGTGCTGCTGCTGAAGTGTAATCATGTGCTCATCCCCACTTGCTGCAGCTCGTTTGCTCTCCTCAGGTTGTACGCAAAACCCAGGACAAAGTGTTTGTGTGCAACAATCTACAGCAAATAGTAGGAAAACACCTGCGTACGCAAACACGCCTACTGTTTTGCGTTGGAATTTAAATTATTAATCACAGACCAGAGGTAGGTAATAGGTAATAAAGGTAATAAACTGCAGGAGGAAGTAAATAAATGAAAGACTGAGACGAAGCAAGAGATCAGCCAACAGTAACTATCACACTGGATTCTAGTTTCAATGGAAGCAGGAACAGACACAGACATCTGACACAGAAACAACTGGTGATCAGGAAGAGATGCCATTTGTCATATACAGTAGCAAGACAGGCCATCAAAATCTGATCAGTCTGAAGGTCAGAATTACACATAGTGGTGCTTTAGGCTGAGAACAACTAACTTCTTCACCACAGTGTATGGACATGGAAAGAGTCTGGGCTCCCTGTTCAGTGTAGTGTTCAAAAAGATGTGCTTGTGCCCGGGTTATTGGAATAACATGTTAAATCCAATCTCCCACACTAATAGAAACCCTGCAGGGAAACAAAGAAATGAGAGAGAAAACTAGAGGCCCTCTGCTTGTGAGTGTGTTCTTTCTTACTTGGCTTGTGTTGAAGTCCAGCTGGATGTTCTGAAGAGGAGAAACTGGCTGGTGCTGGTGCTGCTGGGACGGCTGCTGCTGCTGCTGCTGCTGCTGCTGCTGCTGTTGCTGCTGCTGCTGCTGCTGCTGATGCCGCTGGCGTCCCTGCTCCACTACATGCTGGGACTGTTGGTAGAGCGGATAGGGTGGGGGCGGCTCCCGTGGCATGTTGCTGGTATCTAAAGCAACTCCCTGTGGAGGAGTAACATAGACTCAGGACTCACCCGTGTTTTGTGTTCGGGTAGAAATGTTCCCTGATTGTTTGGTTTTGCTCATTTTTCCATTTGAACCGTTGCTCAGTCTTAGGGGAAGTGTGAAACCTTCAGCGTGAGCCGTGCTTACCTGTGTGATGGGGGACAGTGCCGGGGACATGGTGGGAGACAGCTGCTTGGCTAGACCCCTGCGCTGCTCTGCACCAGGGGAGAGGGTGAGGGGGCTGATCGGAGCGGGCCGCCGCCGGGGGGAGGTGCTGGACAAGCGCAGGGATGAATTGATGGAGGGATTGCTGAGTGATGACTGCAGCTGGCAGTTGTTGAGGGATGCCTGTATTGATGGGTTGCTCAGAGAGGAGGAAAGGCCTGTGGGGAAAAACGATACACAATATGGAGAGTGTTAATATGTCTGGAAATAAAACTAATAAGCCAAACCTGTAAAATCAAAGACAGCAAGTGGAAGTTGTGATGTAGTGCACACTTGATTTTCCAGGACACTCTCCAGTCACAAACACAAAACAACTTATTGTGTGACTAGAGGGAGAAAAAGATGGAAGGCAGAGGAAAGGAAAATGAAAGGACTGACGGCAAACAAAAGGGCCGATTGTAGTGAGTCAAAACAGGGTCAAAGTTCCTCTGTCACTTTGGTGCCCGGCCAAACAGAACCCCCCCCCCCCCACACACACACACACACACACACAGAGGACAGACAGAGCGGGAGCCGTGGTGGGAGTGATGGGAGCAGGCAGCAGACTGAGGAAGCTGGAGACAGAGAGATCATTCAAGGGGCTATAATGTACAGTCAGCTGGCACAGGAACAGACCTGGAGCTGAAACAGTGGCTCACACCCATTATTAAACCTTCACAAACTAAACTAAACTAGATTCATGACTCACTTCTGCTTTTTTAAAGTTGTCTTGATAAGAAGTAAATTCAGGTAATACGTTACATAATAAGGGAAAGAAGGTGATTAGACTTCTGTTGCTAGGCAACAGAGTTAAACTATATGTGAGAAAATGTGTCTTATAATGGTTACGTGGGGGTGTTCAGAGCTGTGGCAGGACGAGTGTGTTTTACCGGTGTTGGTCTTTGCATCGTGAATGACATTGTACTGTACTGTACTTCTGATGTTTACCTCGAGATAATCACAGTGAAAAACTGCTGCTGCTGCAGAACTGGACAATTCTGTCCATGACTGTGACAAACTGCTGTGTGGACAGATATGTGACACAACAACACTCATATGAAGCCCCGCCCACTGGCCTGTGTTTTTTCTTTATTTATTAAAGCACAACCCCTCTGACCCAACGTCCCAAAAGACACATTTTTACAGGAGGGACAAAGCCGACTCATCCAATATTGTCTTTATTAAGTTGCAAGAATTTAGAGAAGTTGGAACTATTCCCACATCCACAGGCACAGTTTCTCCACCCACCCTGCGAGTTGCCGATGCCAAGGTGCATCATGGCGGCTGGCAGGTTGCCAGTGCTGCTGCCCCCGCTGAGGTTGGGATACCCTCCGTTGTCCTCAGGATCCAGCGGCGTGGACAGCGGAGAAGGGAAGTGCAGGTTGCTGAGGTCGGGGAGAGACCCACCCGTATTTAACGAGCCCTGGTAGTGCGACAGGCCGGGGTTCTGCTCCGGAGACGGGAATATACTGCAGGAATAAGGCGCACATGGTCAGTTTTAGCTTCTATAGCTGTTTCAAACTGACTGCTTTCCACTTTCATCCCACCCACTCTCCCTTCCTTGATTATTTCTCAGATTTCTATTCTCCTCATATGTTGTGTTAACAGAATAGTGACTCACTGTTGTCTGTCCTCAGACACAAAGTGGCACAACACAAAACAATTAGCAATTGCTTATCTCCACAAACATAGAAATTACATCTCTCTCTCTCTCTCTCTCTGCGCTGGCGCAGGTGCATTTCAGGTCATTGTTGTTAGTCTGTGACGCACTGGTGGAGGCAGATGGCCTCCCACCCAGAGCCTGGTTCTGCTGGAGCTTTCCCTCTTCCTCGGTGGAACTGGCTGGGTTTTCTGTAGAACTCTACACAATTGGATTGTTGTTTTCTGTGAGGTCCATCAGTGTAATGCTACAAAGTGTTGTGACCTGTCACCACAGAAATGAATCTAGTGGTAACTGAGCAAGACTATAAATGTAACATTGATCTTGTGACCTGTAGCATCCAAGGGGAAACGCGCTGCTGAACATCTGCGGGCATCTACATCACAGCATGACACAGCAGATTGTTTGCAGTGCAGGACAATGGACTTATCACTTTACTCTTGCGAAACAATGGAATGCTGGAATGTAATTGTAAAAACACCACTGTTCCTCCCACTTTAAGGGCTGGAGGTGTGAAAAGGAATACAGACATCCTGTTCGACAACGTGTGTCATTGTTTCTGTACTCCAGCTAAAGCTGTCGGTGTCTGTGGAAACCGCCCCCATTCCTATTTTGAATCTGGTCCTTTGTACAGTGGCATGAAAATGACAAGGGTGCAGTGGCATTAAAGGTGTTTTCATATGCATGAGCCCTGTTCTGCTTCTCACTTACTTGATTCCAGGCACTTCACGGGAATCGGGTCTTGATGCCAGAGACTGGACCTAAAACCAAATACAATAATTATGCTACAAAACTCTTTCTACAATCAAGTAAGTGAATGTCTGCCAAAAAGAACAAGTGTTATAGAAATAAAAAGTGTTAGCTCGGAGCACACAAATTGTTAGACCAAGCCTGATAATCTTTGAAGCAGATTCTCACAAACTGACCAAGTTTGACTTCCAACACTTGATTGTGATACTATGGATGTTGACATTCCTGTTAATAGAAATCTGCTTTTGACTGTCATGCAGGAAAGACCGGTTCCTCTTGTAATGTCGTTTACAAGCCAACATTTTGGCTAAGGTGCAGGAATTTATGATGTCACTGTCACCTAGTCTGACACCCCGAACAATCTTCAAAAAAGAAAGAACGCAAACGAGAACTGCACCATATGAGCTCCTCATTACAGTTATTTGTTGTCATCGTCAGCATGGCAACAAGCGGCAGTGACAGCAACCTGCTTCCAGGTGGAGCTGCCATGTTTCAAGCGTCATGGAACATATTAACAAGCAACAAGCAGCAGTCTCACCTTCTTGGCCTCCCACAGCTGCTTAGGAAGGGGCTTATTGACACCTATGAGGCTGTCCTCGCCGGGCAGGGTGGGGAAGGAGAAAACTGCAGAGGCACACACATACACGTTTTAAATCTGTTGCACAAACCCATGCAAGTCAAGTTCTTGACTGTTGATGTTTCTCACCATCTCCACAACCGTCCACCTCTGCTTCATTCACACTAGCTGCATGCCAGCCTCCATGAGAAAGGAACAGGAAGGATTATGGATGGAGGAAAGACACAGAAATAAACAGAGGCGATTAGAACGGATTCAATATTAACCCATCTGAGATTCTGAATGATTGTGGAACATCTGAAACGGTCAGTCCCTCATTCAGAGCTATGAGTTGTGTCCCAACCAGCCCGTCTTCTTCCAGCATGAGGCTTTTGGAACACTTGAGACAGTGATCACTGGCATCGTAACATTTCCCCTTCCAAGGTGTCTAGCTGATGTTGACACTAATGGTTTATAAAATGGGACAACTGGGAGGGAAAATTGCTGGCTCAGTATTCAATACAGGCGCTGTACTTGTTACTTTTATGTCACAGCACCAACCAGAGGCTTGTCAGCTGCACAGAACCAGATGTCCACTGACAGTTGATGCCCTTTTTCCACTGACAAAAACTGGCTCCAAAAAGACTGCAGCTCCGCTCTAAGTGCTGTGACTCATAGCTGTAATTGCTATTTAGATGCTTCTTTAATCACCTAGAAAACGACAGGACACGAGACACTGTGCGACTGTACGAGGTGTCGACAAGCTTTCACAAGTCTCTGTTATGATGGAAATGATGAGGACACTCATTGAAAGCTCCATAAAACTTTGGTGTCTTAGTCTCTGGAGGAGTATATGCTCCTGTAGAATGCACTCCTACAGTAGCATATCCTACTCCTACTCCTAAGATATCATAAAATGTGACACACTGAAGCAATAACAAAGTATAAATATATGCACAGAACATTTGTGCCCAACAAATGTCTGGTTAGTGGTGAGTGAGTTCAGAGTCTCACTGTCCAACTGGATGGACTGTGTTCTCTGTTAATAAATGACCAGAGGAGCAGAAACACAAACACCATAAACTAACATGATTACTATGACTTGAGCCCAGTATGTGTGCAGCTGCATCTGAATGAGAGGACACCTCATTTAAAACATGGACTTTTGAATCAGGGTTGAGGTGTGATGTCGCAACACAAATTTTAATTTGTCATCTGTACACGCCAGTAGTCTACATTTAAAAAACACTGAAGAAACTAAGCTGATGTTAGTTCTGGCTCCAGCAGAAGTGAATCCTTCTCTCTTCCTAATAGAAAAGCAGAACTTTACAGGTGAGCTACCGCTTAAAACCTTTTACAGTATAGAGGTAGCAAAGGGCAGGTATCAAGTTATTAATTCAAATAAACAATATCTTGTAGTCAGAACGTAGTTGGTTTGTTGCTGTGTGTTACTCTCACCATTTCGCTGGGGGGGAACTCGGCCCATCTGCTGGTTCATGCCAAAGGGGTCCTGAGGGTTGGGGTTCATGGCGCTTGTATGCAGAGCAGAGTCTGAATTGGTCCTGTGTGGGAGGAGGAGGAGAGTTATGCTAAGTGTTCCAGCACCTTGGACAGAGGCAGAGCATTTCTCGGGGCCGCGGGGTCAGTGAGTCATTCTGCTTCCTGCTCTGCCTCCACGTTGTGTTCATCTGCAGGCGCACGCTGACCTTAAACATCCTGACAGGACTAAACATTGGGCCACTTTAACATGATAGTGTGAGGCGTCTTTAATCATTTAATCTCTGCAACAATTGTAAAACCCCTGGACCATATAACACTAGTAAGTATGAAATATTCAGTTAAACGTCACATATTTTATTAGATTTAAACCGACAGCTACACAATTATTTGATTTGAACTAATTGGGCCAATAAACGGAGACTGACCATGTGCCAGCCTGTCAAAGACAACAGCCAAGCCACACAATTCCTGTCTGACTCCAGCTGGGAGCTACTTTCTCTTCATTATTGGCCTCGTTCATGTGGCCTCCTACTTTACTTTCTGTCCATTGTGGCAAATTGCTGAAATCACACTTAAGTCTGGTCCATTTAGATGTGATGTTTTTAAAGATGATTTGCTCCACTTATTTTGGTTTAACACACCACAGTTTCTTGCTTATCCTATTTGGGTGCAACGCTCCTCAACACAAGATCTGTTTCCATGTGAACTAACTCTTATGTTGTACTTCAGAACAATCCCTAGCAAACGCCTGAAAATACTGATTATTAGCTAAAATAAACATAAAAGAACTTCCTCTCTATTCAAGACCCAGAGCTGAAACCAACACTAAACATTTAGAGTAGAACCATGTTAACTGGGTTGTTTTCCATTTCAGGATTCTCCAAGCAAAGCGATGTTTATATGAATGTTAAACAATTAGGTTTGATGATATAACCAAAAAGCAAATGATTATGTCGGTCCTAAAGCACCGTGACAGCACTTTGTCCACATGAAGTCACATTTTACAAAAGCAGTAAAAGAAAAAGATGGGAAGTAAGAAAGAAGCCGTGATGTTAGACTGCAAAGGAGTCATCAGTCCTAAAGCTGGGTTAGTCAAAGGAATAAATGATTAAGGCTTCAGAAATACTCAACTTGACACGATAACTACAAAGAGAAAAAAAGAAATAACAACTCAACCATAAGAGGCTTTCTATCTCAGCGCTTCAAAGGCAGAAAGAGGAGGATTACTGAGACGTTACAAATCAAGCAGAGATTTGAAAAAGATAGAAACTGGGATGTTATGTAGCAACGTGAGAATGCTGGAAAACACAGGATAGAATTGTCAGCCTCTGTGAGATAAAGCAGTAAACAACAAGGGAAATGGTGGAACAGAGAGAGACTGACGGAGAGAGAGAGGGTCAAAGGTCACCTGTTGAGCTGTGATATTAATCTAAACCCAGGCCGTTTTTCCTCAGTCCATGGCTGCTGTTCCCTTCAAAGAGAGACAGAGGAAGAGCAAGAAAGAAACATTTACTGGGTGAAAGAAGCGACCCCAACTCCTGCTCTAATGTTTAGGAGGAAGAGAAATACCTTGGTAAAATATGATGTACCGGTGAGGGTGCATGTGACCCTGGAAAATACTCCGATACAGCACAATTCAGTGTTAAATTAGAGGAAATGAAAGTAGACTCAAACCAGACGTGACAGGAAAAAAAAAGAAACAAAATGTGAGCAAGAATAGAAGGACACTATTTTTACGGTCAGCCGAGAAGCAGGACAGCAACACAACACAGCTGAACAAAGAGTCAGAGACTCCTCCTTAGCCTGGATGCACAGGCCTCTATCTTGCAGAATTAGGCTTCTAAAAATATAAAGAGTAAACAGAGGATCCCAAACAGACAAATTAAATTCCACCTATTTTAAAACAAAAGTTTCCTTTGACCCAATGATTTAACTTTATAATCGATGTAACTGTAAAAAGACCAAACCCTAAATTCCAACGACTGTTCGGGGGAAATATGCTGATTTCATTGTTATGTTGCAGCTCTGCGTGTGTGACATCTGGCAACGCTCTACAAACCAACCTTGTAAAAGCACCACACTTATGATGTGCTCGTACAGAGAACAAACACTGGCTTGTGAAGTCTTGGTTAAACTTCCATGAGGACAAAATAGAACGAATCCTCACAATGTGTCTCCCAGTGAGGCAGGGAAGAAAATTCAAGATCGCTCTGTAGGCAAAAGAAGTCCAAGGAGCCAGATCCAAGATTTTATCCCAGGAGAGGCTGGTACAGGAATAGCAGGCCAGAAATGAGCGTATGGAAAAGGAGGAGGGCGTGGGACTGGACCGAGGCTTTGACCCTGAAGCAGATGGTCTCTGAAGGGACACTCAGGTCTAATGCTTCAAAACCCCCAGGAACCAGCTCCCTCTAAGAGCATGTCTTCAACACCAGCACACAGCCATGTTCTTCAGAGCAGGTCTGAGCCGGATGGTGCCGATCGAGAGCAAAGCTTCCAACTCCCCACAGAAGAATTAGGCTGGATCATTGCAGCCAACAGCCTTTCCTGACCAGAGAATGACGGGTTAGCAGGTCAGGCTGCTGGTCAGCGAGCGGTTAAAGGCTGTGTGAACCATTTCCCAGCATTTCTATAACGCTTTGCAATATTTAGCACCGACCCACTGCCTGAAAGTTCAGTTTGCTTTTTAATAACTTACAGTATGCATTTCAAGTAATGCATAACTACTACACACTGTCTGTAGGTGCTTGCTCAGTACTTGAGAGGCCGACGAACAATAGAAGCAATGAAACAGTTAAAGGGCTTTGCAGCTCTTCTCCGGAGCTGAGTGGCGGTAATGTAGTGCAGATGTGGCTGGCGTTGTAAACACTCACCGCCTCACTCTCCCCCGAGATGGACAAGCAGAGAATCTGCTTCTCACTGCAACGCAAGAGCTTGAGACCTTTTCCACAGATGAACGTACACTCAAGATGTTATTTTTCAAATGCATACAAACCACATTAACAATAGTGTCTTGTAGGATCTAATCAATGGGATTTCCCAGCAGGCTGCTGGAAGAAGCGCCTCACTAATCTGACAATACGTCAGCCCAGATTTTGATTTCCCATTTGCCTTCTGCAGAGTGTTATGTCTTCACTTAAGCACCGAGACGAACACAACACTGATCGCGCCAAAGCTAGCTTACAGTATGTACTGTTCATTCACAGCTTATAGGACAAGGACACACCAGCTGTAAACCTTTTTCACGACACAGTTCATCAAATGACTTGTTTTCAGAACAAAATTACAAATTACAGCCAGCTGTCTAAAGAAAGCGCATTTCTTAACCCTCTTGTAAACAGGAAACGTGGTTTCCGTCGGGTTAGAGAGGGTGACAGCTCAGATACCAGGTAGATTTCTCCTGAATAAGTCATTTACAGGTCACTCGGGTCTCATCACTATACAGTCAAAGTCAGTCCGATTATTTGTCTGCTGCTGTATTATCTATATAACCTGTTTTCAGATTACCTGAGACACCTGTTTTTTCTGAGTGACACGTTAATCCAGTCTATGAACAGGCAGTAACCCCTTTTTAACTGAGCTCAATCAAAACAAAATGGCCACAAACTAAAGACATTGAATAAACATGTTAACTAAAACTTGTCTGTCTGACAGATTAAAGGCTCGAATGTGTAACCTTCCTGTGACGGTAAAATGAAGCCAAATAAAACCTGCAGCTGAGGGGAAGTTTATCAGTTACACACTGTGACAACAATCTGCTGCAGGTTGGAGCAGGAGGCTCAGCTTGGCCTGCAGAGACCTGACAGAACCTAGGCCAACTGTGCAGTTAGGGACACACTAGAAACAGAAAAATAAGAATTGCTGCAGGAACGAGTAGATAAAGGTCAAACTAATCATTTCAGACTTGTATTAAAAAGCTTTTCACAGTTTTAACACTAAGTGAAGCGGGTAGTGTCCACAAAGAACAAGCTGGTGACATAATGCTCAGCCCTTCATTGACTAACTGACACAAAGCAGCGCCTCCATTAAATGTGGGCGTCTTCACTCAGGCTCACACCTACTCTCAGAACACTGACGTCTGCTTGCTCCGCGAGGACGTTTGTCAGCCAACCTGTTTTGTGTTGTCAACAACGATGAGAGGGCGTGGGCCTTATTCACTTCTACAGCACAAGCTGTTATAGTACGCTCAACATGCAGCCTGGCAAATGTCCGTCCCGGCGCAGTGGAAGATGATGAGGAAGGGCGGCTGGCACCCGACCAAGAGCCAGGGAACAGAGACAGAGCAAGAGGGAAAGATAGCAAGGAGGAGCTTGGCTCAGCTTTTTATCACTGAGCCGTAACTCACTCCCTGGTAAACACAGGAGACAAGCAGCGATCGGGACACAGAGCGTTGTTCATGGGCACAAGCAGAGCTGGTACAAGGCATTTTGTGGCTCCCATCGTGGACAGCCAGTCCGGTAGCAGGTACTAGGGTTGAACCTCTGCTAAGCTGGACATTCTGCCCCACAGGGCAGTGATGCTGTGACAACATACAACCCTGAACCGCAGGACTCCTGCTGTCAGACGTGACCTTTAAATCAAAAGGCTACCTGTCAAACACCTTTAGAGTCAGCCAAGGCAAACAGAATCAGTGAGAAGGCTTCATACAGGAAGCAGGCGGGACACACAAAGCAGTTCCTGCTGTAGAAGAATCTAGGTGGAGGAAGGGGGGGGCAATAACCATTCTTTCACTGACTACTCACCTTCTCCAGTTGTTGTCTGGTGGTGGCGACAGGTACACGGCTCCATATGGAGAGCTCTCCATGTGAGCTTTAGCTAAGGAAATGCATGGCAAAACACAGACGGAGCAGCACTGTCATACAAAACATTTACATACAGTCTGCACGTAGACTCTGTGTGCGTGTTTGTGTGTGTGCACGTTTCAACACCCATACTTCATCCTGACCTTCAGGTTAAAAAAAGAACTAGGACGAGCTCTGACCACAGTGCAGTTTAAAGTAAAGTAATGACAGGAGAACATTCCAAGGTGAACACAAAGCAAGTACAATTATCTGTGCTGGGAAACAGAGTGGGCACAACTCTACCTTTTTAAAATACCCAATGAAACAATGACAACATTATGATTTGAAGCCCATGACGACAAAGTTCCTGGGATTGTGTGGAAGGGCGCCGCCCGTCTTGCCGCCATGCGCTCACCCCTGCAAACCTCCGCCCCTCTACTTGTTTAGGAAGGTGCTGACAATGCTGCCGCTCATCAACAACTACTCCACCTGGACACTGCCACCGCTCAAACTAAACGTGGACACAACCGCGGTTTATCCAGATGGGGAGAGGAAAAAATCCTGTTAAACCAGTTAACCAGCAGGTTTGGGCTCCTAATTTACACCTCTGAACAACTGCAGTTGTGAATTCAACACCAAACTGTAAATAGTCAGATTGAGAGATTCTATGTAGAGTACATCAGCCACCATCTGAGCCACCGACCACATTTCCATGTTCACGTGTCACCATAGTTGGATTATTGGAAGCCACAAACCACACTGAGCCGTTTCAGCGTGGAGGTTCTGCACTGCTCCCATCTGTGAAACCAGTAGATGGTCTGGAGGGCAGGAGATTAAGGATATTATGGACAAAGGAATTAATACACTGCTGCCAGTAGTTAGTGTGTATCTAATGGGCGTGTTGCACAAAGACATGAAAGATCCCGTGTTTCATCATCTGATCAGATCACATTTGATGATCTATTTATACAGAGAAACAATGTGCTCACGCTCCTCTTCTATTGTGACTCTGCAGCTTCCTTACGCTGGGTGATGAGCGTTATCATTACTGATTATAAACGCTGTTCTGCACCACTGCTCTGTCAGGCTTCAGAAACAGGCGCACATCGCTGAGCCATGTGTCTAAAACAAAGGAAGACCCACACGTTGTTGGACGTGTAAACAAACACCTGTGAAGAGTCGTGACTCTGTGCAACATCTGAAAACGGTGGCCAGGGGAGGTCATGGATCACATGTGATCTGGAAATATTCTGACTTGGGTAAACAGCACATCCATCAAGATATGCAACACCAAAGCTTCTCTGCCATTTGGCAAAAAGTAGGATTCCAAGTCTGTAATCCACAGCTGCAGGAGCAGCAACCGAGCTGCCACCCGGCCATGAACACAGACGGCACCTGATGTAATACAAACCCTGTGTATCAGAGTCCAGCAGGTGTCCTGCCGCCTTACGCCTGAGTTGACCAGAGAAACAAAGCCTGGTATGACATCACCCACTGAGACACAGGACAAACTTCTCTGTAGCCATCACACACCATGTGACAGGTCACTGAATCATCTGTGTCCCAAGGCCGAGAATAAACATATCAGCTACTTCACACGCTCCGAGGTGGAGGCGTGCTGGTGGATGAGCGGGCTAAGTGGGGTTTCATGTGAGCAAAACTGATGCCAATCCCGACGCCTGCACCTCTTCCCAGCAAACGAATCATTTTCATGACAGCGTTTCCAGGCTTCCACGCCAGGACCATTACTGAACATTGGGTTGCTTTAAACAGCTCCTAATTTGAATTCAACCACTGCTTTGTTCGTCTCTTTTGCATGAGACACCAACGCAAACATAATGTATTCTGTAATTATGACACATATTAATGTGTGACAACATTCAGGGTGCTTTTACTGTGCGACGCAAACTGCAGCCGTGCACAGATCTGAATCTGGCTTGTGAAATTTTCCGAAGTCAGGATATGATTATCACCGTCCTTTGTTTCCTGCTCTGCATCGTTTTAAATTAACATAATGACTAATTTGTTTCCTGAGGCTTACCAACAGCTGCCTACACAGGTGAACGTTTATGAACACAAACCACGTTAGGAGAATAAGAGCAACCATCTAGAAGCCATCGTTGATTAACCTTTCACGATGATGCAGCTCAATGTACAGTATGAGGTCTCCTGTCAGCGCTTCAGGCTTGGAAGGATATCTGCCGTCCATGCTTGTCAATGGGTCGGCGATGGGGAGAGTTGATGCGATTGCGTTCCCTGTGGACCCTTTCGACCAGTCCATGGTGACGCGTCCCTCTAACTGAGTCCAACCCTGAGGGGAAGCCTCCCTGAGGGAAAGAGGAGGGCACGTTACAAGATGCTGCAGGTTCCTACATGTTAGCAGGACGACTTCAGAAAAGCATCCAACAATGCAGAGTCAACACAATTGTTTTAACAGTTACATGTCCAACAGGTCTGAAATCTGGAAGTATCGTTTTCCATGTTTAAGAATACGATTACTGAGCAGGAGACGTCAGGAAGCAGCAAAATCAACGAAGCCATTGTTTTGTGATGTTTATTTTAGGATTAAGTAACTTTCTGTTTATGTGATGTGGTCTTTAAAGTCCTTATTTAGTCTGATCTCGCAGTGAAGACACAGGTCACGTCAGGAGTTAAACTGTTTTATTTAAGTGCTGAACAGACTGAATGATTACCAGACTGATTGTTATCACGGCCAACTAATGATTAAGGAAACTGCTGAAGTGTGTACGGCTGCTCAGAGCAGACCACATCATGTACTCTGTGTTCATTTAACTGAATTAAAACAACAAATGATTATCGTCAAGTGCAATCGAGAAGCCACGGTCAAAGTCAAGCCTTCTCCCACCATGTGGGGACTCCTCCAGCTCAAAAGGGCCATTCTTTGCTGTAACAAGGGCACTTTCACCAGGACCTTCACTCCTCAGAGACGTGACACAGATACAGAGCTGGTGCAACAGAGAAGCGCTGTTGGATCACAAACTGCTCTGAAACAGTGCTGAGAAATGCGCAACTGATCTGTTTTATCTTTTTTTCCAGTCTTCATCTGAATTATTTAAGATTCTCAGGGGAAGCTTGTTTCTGAAGGTCCAGTACAGTGTTTTCCTGTTTCCTCTGTCTGACTATACGACATTAAAACCAGTCCGTGTGGTCAGACACAAATGGCCTTGAAAAGACACGAAACACAACAAGACCTTGGGTTTGTAAATGGGGAAAACCAGTTTCACATCCAACATGTTTTTGCTTAAAGAAAACAGTTGAATACATCCACACATACAGTAAATCCTCTTCTAGCCCCTGAGCATCTATAGGACTATGTTCCTAACGTGTGAAAACACTCCACCTCCTCATTTATTTATTGCTGCCTTTCACAGCTGGGGTGCAATGCAGAGGGCTGTGTCAGGAAACCCAGCAGGACCAACCAGGAGATAAGGCTGAACCTGAGTCATCCTTTACTGCATCACAGTGGTACATCATAGCTGCAAGTGCACATCCCTGCTAGACTTAGATTAACATGGAGATGAATTTCTACCAGTTACTTCATTCTGACGGGAGGCTGCTCTGGGGTAAGTGCTACTGCACAAACTTCTGTGGTCACAGTATCTATAAGAATCAATGATTTGCACCTTTGTGGGTAAAAGCAACAATGTCTAAACAATTACACGTTCAAGTACTAATATTTGATATTAATTAAGACAGTACTCATATTTGGTATAGGCCTGATGCCCACACCTCAGTTGCGGGTTAATATGTTGCAGGAGTTGAGATCAGTAAATCTAAGAAGCCATGAAAACTGAATTATATTTAGTTTAACAAAGAGATGTTTGTATTGGATCATTGTAGGAAAATGCATGAATATCTTTACTGTATGCATGATGCTCTTATTTTAGGCTCTTCTATGCTAAATTGTAGTTTATCATCTTACTAGTACCACACACATTAATGTAGCCTTGAATTAAAGCACTGATGGGTTTGGATTGTAGATCCAGTAGAAATGCAAGTGGATAAAGCACATACACTTAAAATCTACCAGCATATTTGTTAAATGTTAGACTGGATTTTGCAGACAAACATGTCGTTCCCCTGGAGCAGAATAAAATAATGTCATTTTGAAGGACTAATGGGCAGAAAAAACACCTGGAACACACTCAACCTGCTTTTTGCCCACAGGAAGCATTAAGCAATTTAACATTTGGAGTTCATGGCAACACTGCCTGCGTGATGACATCCCACCTGGAAATCGGTGCTGGTGTTGCCGATCTGATTGACGTTGGGAAGGGAGCCGCCGTAGTACTGAGCCCGTGGCTGTGATGACAAACGAAGCTGCTGGACCTTTTGAAACTGCACCTGCCAGTCAAAAAAAGAAGGTCAAACACATGCGTTCTAAATGTGCACACGCTCCTTCACCAGCATCATGCATTTATTTGATACTTTTTTTTGATACTTAATAATCACTGTGAACTCACTGCTGCCACCACAGGCCTCTTCAAACGAGTCTGTGCCAACTATGGTGTAACACAACACAGCAGAACTACCTTCAGAAACCTTTAAAGACTCTTAACGCTCGCACTTGCCACAGAAAATTAAGCATCTGAATCTGAACATTACCATTCATATACCAACCTTCTGTATAGCCCTCAAATCAAACCCATCATGGCCAATCATTGTGGAAAAACCTGAATGGAGCACAGAAATACTTTCCAGCTGAATCCTCTGGTTAGTCTGATTAAAGTGTACCAACGTTTGTAACTTAAGGGAAACAAGTTAAGAGGACACATTCTAAGAAATGAGCGGCTTGGCTTCTACCATAAGATGCCACAATGATTACCGCGCAGAAACAGAAGGCAGCCTGTTCTGCCAACAGAAGGTAAACAGAGCCCATCATGACCTATGATCAAGAATAGGCAAATCACAGGGGCATTTCTTCTTTATGCCACTAAAAGGGCAAAATTTGAATGTCAAAGAGTGACCTTATTAGATTTTATCAATATATTTACAAAGAAGGGACAGAGATTGTGAATATGACATGATAGCAGGGGTGTTTTAATGAACTGCAGGTCATCACAACCATGATTTACAAGGATGCATTGTAGCAGCAGAAAGGAGGCCGGTTGTCATTGTGCACTCAGGTCCAGTTCTTCAGAACCCTTCAGGGGTTCTATTCACTCCCTTCGTGGCAGCGTACAGATGTGTATAAAAGTCCAACCATTTGCTGGCAGTGTGTGCTGACCAGCCTCAGCCTCACTGACTGGGCTTTTCTGCCTCACAGGGGTCAGTGACAGTTCATACCTTATGGCAAGCTGCATTTAGTATCGCCTCAAAACCACATCCTCTTTGAGTGGCAATTCAGAACTCGGCCTCCCATAGAAAGAGCACATTGTGGGCAGTAGTATGAAAACAACATGAAAAGATCCTTTATATCCTGTCAGCGAGATTCTATTTTGACTACTTAGGTTTTGTAACGTAGAATATATGTTTTAATGAAGATTTAAAAAATAACAAGTGTATGCATAGTAATCTGCAACCTATGGGAAATTCAGGGAGGAGCTTTGGTCATAGTAATAAGTAATTGGCGCCAATGTGTGGAAGCGTAATGAATGAGTCAAATGTCCACAACAGAACATCCTGTTACTTTGACGTGTCTACAAGTATCACATAGTTTCAGTCCAAATTAAACTAATGTAAATATATCCCCATGGCTCACTCTCATTATGTATGTCTTTAAACCCCAGTCTAACCAAACGTATCCATTCTTTGTTTCAGGGCTGGTAGCCATCATTTGTATTACCAAAATAGCTTTCAATTTCTTTTTCAATCATGCAGACCCAAGAGGAGTCATGTTTAGATTAAAATATAGTGAGTGCATATTTAACAGAACAGTAAACAACTGAAGACAATTAATTCCACTTTGTTTCATGAAAATTAAATTAGAAATCATCATCTGATTAGACTTGTGTCAACCTTGGCTCTGGGGACTTGTGATGGTGTAGTTGCTGACATTTTACGGTATACCTGACAAGAACAAACACAACCAAAACAACAAAATCAAAACTAAATATTGCGTTGTTTCTAGTGTAATAGAAACGACGCAAGAAATCTGATGTACCGTACACATCTGGAAAGCAGCACATCTGCTGAAGCGGACACCTGTCTGTCTTGTGACCTGCTCCTTTACTCGGGAGCCTGTGCAGACTCCAGGACGCAGAGTGTTTAAATACACCGCAAACACAACTCTGCAGACATGTAACTGTTAACATTTACGTTTGAGCTTCACTCTGCACTGCTGTCATTGGATCCGCAGCGGCGGACTGGGCTCGAATGCACGAAGAGAAACGAGAAGTACGGGCTGAATACCGCAAATCTCAGTCGAGGCAGCGCGTTCGTGCAACAGCGCGCAGATCAGCGACAAGTGTGTAAAACAACGTACCCGTGAGACGGTGAGGTCCGTCATGAGCTGCTCGAAGGCCCGCGTCTCCTCTGCCTGCTTCTGGTTGTGCAGCGCGATCTTCTCGCTGAACTTCCTGGGGTTTGAGCCACCTGCGCCCGGGGACCCAGACATGGCGCGGGCCGCACTTTCACAACTTCAGCTACTTCGGGGGGTACAAAAGTGGAAGACTGTGCTGGGAGTTTACTTTCCAAGAGCTTCCCGTGAGCTTTGCGGGGAACCCATGAGAGTTAGTAAAGCATGACGGACATTACTGGTCGGTCGGAAGCGAAGCCTGGCGGGGATGACAGCTGAGTGTTGTTGTGGGCGACGTTAGAAGCTAACGCGGCTAAGCTAACACTGAAGCTCCGTTAATAAAAGTTGTTTTCTTGTGCCTCGGTAGCGAAGCAAAGATGGCCCCAGCGGATGTATGCGCAATAGTAAGCTAGTTTAAACGCGTTTGAAGGATATTAGTGCTTTAACTAAAGAACTTAATCACACAGTACAACTTCCTACTGACGTTTTCCAGCGAACCACTTGTTTGAATCTGACGTTAACGCAGAGCTAGCTGTCAGTGCTAGCACAGTAACAGCAGCTATATCAGTTAGCTACAACTGCTGTCAACGCCATCGCAACATTTTTTACACTTTAAAAACTTGCCGGAATTTATGATCGGTCGGGTGTGTAGAGGGAGCAAGTGCGTACAAAAATACGTGACAGTGCAGGCAGCGAAAGTAGTTAGCCGCGTTAGCTAAATCTGGCTAGAAACTAACGCTAGCAAAACTCAGGAGCAGTTAAAGCGACGCTTGGTCGGTGAACTGGATTTCAACAAGTGTCCGCTGCTCGTTTCCAGTTTCCGCTGAAATCGGAGTTTTGTTTCCAACAAAAAGGCAACGTTCACAACGCAAATATTCACACGTGATGCAGGAGCGTAATCCACAATTTCACACTTAGACTGGGATCACGGCGCGTCGGAGTCTTAATCCACGGACGGCAGCGCGGTCTCAGGCGAACTCCGAGCCGACGGCTCCGGGAAGGGCAGCAGACGGCGCCGTCCGAAAAGGTGGCTTCCTCCGTCTCCGGTGAAACACTAGGCCCCCGCAGAAACGCTGCGTGTTTGTGGCTCACTGAGCGTCGGCTGACGGGCTGGTGACGGTAACTCCGGTCCGCTGGCTCGTTATCCCCGCACTACCGCAGAAAAACATTAGTCGTTAAACAGCGTCAGTACCGGGAAGGTCCTCAAGGCGGCGCCACCGGAGCCCGGGGGCCACTGAGATGTGGAGCAAACGAATTACGTTTATTTACTCAGTTTTAAATACTAAAATAAATAAAAGCAGACCCAGTGTACCTTTTTAAGCTTATTTGACGGCTTCATTTAATTTGCTTACTATTTACTTTGCAGATTAAATCTGCTGTAATCAACTTTAAATTAGCCGCATCTTCATTATCTGTATATTTGAGAACTTCATTCACTGCTGTAGTTGTAGTAATTCACATAGTAAAAGTAAAAATACAACACGGAGCCATGGAGGCATTTTTCCTTTTGCTTTGACTCGCCTCATCAGCATAAGTAGCAGGTGTGTCAGCAGACTAACTGCTTAGGCTGATGACAACACTAGAGTACACAACATCGACGTTCTAATGGCAGATCATGTTTTGTTTTCAATGGTTATTTGTGTCTTACTGTATATTTTCCACAGGTGATTGTCTGCTTGGCTCAACGTAACAGCTCTACTCCAGTGAATGTATGAGGTGCCGGGTTTGGTCTCCTGGTGCGGCGTTTTCTTGATAGATTTGCTCCCTGAGGGGTTCTTGTTCTCACTGACAGCTGTATATGAGTTTAGAACAACACACATGTGCTTCGAAATGTCTGTGAAGTTTACAAGAATTTGTGTTTTTTTTATATGGTATTTGTTTTAGTGCTTCCCATCTTCGTTTCTAGTAAAATTAGTGAACCATTAACGTCTCCAGCCCCTGAACATCTGTCTGTAGTGTATAAAGTTGAGATGTCTTGTTTAAAGTTTAGCCAGTTGGTAAAAAACAGGAACTGTGGCAACATTTAAACAAACAAAAATATTCAGACTTGAGACAAATAATTCAAAGTCAAATATGATAACTTTTCATTTCAACTTCATTCTTATGTATTGAATTATTTGTGTTTAAAATGTAATAAATATAACACTTCATTTTGAACCTTTAACAGGACAAATATAACTGATGTACTTTCAAGTTTTTAATGTTTGTAATATAAATTACTTTTTAACAGTGACTGTTGTATTTCATTTATTGTAGCTATATTACCCAGAAAATCATTTTTCCTCCCCTTATAACCTCATGTGTTCTGCTGTACCATGCACATTGTTACTCAGGGGTCTATCCGTTCCCGTCCCCAGCAGCTGACATTACAACAGAGACAACAGTGCATCTGTGAAGCTTTATTCTAAAACAGGCAACATACATACAGACTGAATGAGAGCCCATGACAAACAGACAGTTTCTGTGACCTCTGACCTCTTCGATGCTTAATCTCTGATCAGGAACAACTAACTATACATGAGACACTATGGATTCTCAAAATAAGGAATACAAGACACGGCGTAGAGTGACATCTACTGGACACAAGTCTGCTGAATGGAATACTGTACATCATGGAGCAGAACATGAAGTGATCACACAGAAAATATAAATAACGGGAATGTTGTCAATTACTTTCAACATAAAATTGCTCACAAGATATAAAAAATACAGAATTTCCAGAAAGTGAAGCGACAAATCCAATGAAAGGTTCAAAAACAGAGGTGTTGCATCCTCCTGCTTCTGAGAGTCAAACGTAGAGCAGCAGGTCACAGTCAAACCACCGTGGAATCACAAAATAAGGATTACAAGACATGGTGTAAGGTGACTGATCAAGACGATGGAGCCAAATTAGTGTCAGCATAGACCAAATTTTTCATGCAACATTCTATTGTAAGTGTTTATGAAAAAGCACTTTATGTTTTGTCATTGTGTTTAAGTTTTATGTCACTGCATAGACGGGAGGTGGGTTAGCGTATTGGACTGGGTGAGGCGGGTCATATCCAACTTAAGGGAGACACAACAGACTTTAATTGCATTCTTTCCAAAATAAATTATGGCCAAGAATTCATGCCTCCAGCTTTTTTCTTCCAATTAGACAAAAGCAATAACACAAAAATCAAGAGGTGAAGGAGCGTGAAATACTAATGTGTTACAACCCCCCTGAATAGAACAGATGCTTCACAGGCCTCTATCAGAGGAGCAGATGAACTAACATGTAGTAAAGACATGAAACATGATCTCTTTACATAAAACATATATTTTAGAATTCATCAAAGCCCATGCACGATATTCATATTTTAAGCAAAAATACAGATATTTAGCCTCTGACCTAGCTGACAGACGATAAAGAGCGAAAGCATCTGTGGTGTGCTCCAGTTAGTGGAGCAATCTAGAAATGGTGATCCACTTAAAAAAATGCACATTAATCTGTAGAGCCAAGAGAAAACAGGGACGTGTGGGAAACCGGGACAGTCCAGGTCAGGGCTTTCTGCCCACCCTCGATGGGTGCTGTGGTTACATCAGTGTCTGACGCCTCTGTTCTCTCCTTTATATATTTATTTTCCATAAAATTTCTTGTTGAGCAGGAAAATGAGCAGGTTGACGTTGATGGTGGCTCTGTCAAAGAGCTTCATCACTGCCACACCTTCATACTGCAGCTGCAGGAGATTCTGGGAGACAGAAACACAGAAACATGGGTCAAGTCAGCTGACGGTAACTGAGAAACCATCTCTGGTTCTGTTCTGTTCTGAGAATCAACCAATACCGATATGGGTTTAAAAAAAAAACAAAAAAAAACAGAGCAACCTTGTTTGCATTTATATCACCACTCAATGTCCAGTAGGAAAAGGAATATACACTTATCATCACTAAAGTACCATTAGCTGTGTCTCATTACTGTAATAAAAGCAGTGAGTTTGGTAAAGGAAACATACCTGATAGTCTAAGTGTACGGTATCCAAGTGAACGCCCATCAGCTTGGCCTTCACATCAAACACACCGACAGTCTCTGATGGAGAAATCTCAAAGATAACGTTCTTGTATCTGTGAAGAGAGAAGAGTCAACAGGAGGTTGAGAAATTTGCAGAAAGCAGTGACTACACAACCAGAACAGGAAAACCACTACTTCAGCCTTTCACAGCAGTGTTCATGAAATCCTCTTTTAGACGCTTGTCAAAGCTGCGGGGGAATCAACTCCAAGTCCTCCCTGACATCTGCAGCTCAGCTGTGTGGTACCTCAAGGCTCAGTACTGACCACATCACTTCTCTACAAGTTTCCCTCAGGCCTTTTTTATTAGTCTCTAATCTCTAGCGGATCTAAGCAAGTTGTGACCCTGTAACAAGTACAAGCGCTGTGGCAACCTTCAATACATTGGGTGGATGTCACAGGAATTCCTGCAGCGACATACTGACGAGGCTGAAACACTGATCACTGCTCAAGATAATGCAAAAATCTCTCTCAGCCTTGGTTCAGTGTGAATCTTTACAAACTACACCTCAGAAACATTCAAAATATTTATCCATTAGCATCAGGCACAAGAAATTGTCCCCTTCATTTCCAGCTGACTGAGACGTTTACCATTTCTTCTTTAGCAGCAGAAGAATCTTTGTTATAGTTGCTATAGTTCTAGTTCGTTACAGCTATGCTGCCTTTGTTAAACCTCAGCTCGGAGTTTTCATTAAGCAGGACTCACTGGTTGGGCTGCAGCTCATCTACGGATATGAGCACGCCCTTCTCGTGGAGCCGCGCAGCGTTGTATTTCTGGGACACCTGCTTACTCTTCTTGGCCTTGCTGTCGCCTGGTTTCTTAGACAACCTGGTAAGATGCAGAAGAACAGGGTACAATACAAAATCAAATATCTCTATCAGTGTTCTCTCTCGAGGCTGCGACCCCTCTTCTGGGTTTTCTCCTGGATTAAAGCAGCCCCTCATGCTCTAGGTCCACTCACTTGCCCTTGCTGGCTAGGTTGTCCATGCACGTCTTGATGTACTGATTGTAAGAGTCGATCTGCACATTGTAAAAGTTGGTCTTTGAATTCAAGGCAGTGTTGGTCTGCTGCAGTTTCACCAGCTCGGCTTTCCTGCGCTGCCGGTACCGCCTCTGATTCCGGATGTCCTGTGACACACACACACACAAAGGAAGAGTCCAGCTGCACAAAGCCCTGCAGTATTAACCGTGTGTAATGAGTGTGTGTGGGCTTTACCTTGGCGATGTCGTTGATGAGGTCCTGATAGCGGTTCTCGGGGTGGACCTTCCCCAGCTCCGCCAGCCTCTGCAGGTTGCTCTTGATCTTGTCCTTCTTGCCCTGAAGCGTCAGGCTGTCGTCCACCACGGGTTTGGCCTGCTTCATCTTCTCTGGCGTCTTGGCATCGCGGATCGCCCTCCTCTGCATGGCACGCTGGTACTCTGCTTCCTGTTCAAACAAGCCAATGCGGAAACTTCTTTTAACCCATGAAACTCCATCATTTTCAGCTGCACTGCCGGATATTTCTGACCTGGTCGGCTGTGGCTGTCGAGTCCAGGATCTCAGTTAGTGTCTCCCCAGGCTGGAAGCGGATCACATCTACGATGAGCCTCTTGGTGCTGGGATGAGTCAAACGTTAGCGATGCTTATTTGACCTAATTTCTTCTGTGCATTAAAGCTACAGTAAAAACGTACTTGAGCAGGAGAGTCTTTGCGTCCATCTCAGCATTGGCCTCTCCAGGGAGGTCAAACTTATTAGTGAGTGTAAGTGAGACCTCAGTCTTCCCCATTAGCTCTTTGCCGGGGTCGTCAGGTGGGAGAGGATTCTCACCTGAATGTGACAGATCAGATGAGCAATTCCCACATTGAAGCCCCACTCTTATTTAGGTTTTTAACTCCCTTTACTTACCAATGAGAGACTCAACGGTGGGAACGTCGCCCAGGTCGTCCAGCAGCTCGTGGATCGGGTCGTTGTGCTCTGGAGCGATGGCGTCCTGATGGTCCAGCAGTAGCTAAAGCACAGAGGAAACAGGTCAGCGAGCCACAGGACACGTCAAACGTATCGACCGCTGCTTTTTAACCTGCAGCTGGAGACAAAGTCACATCTCACCGTGTGAGTGTTGATGATCTCTCCAATGGACATGTAGATAACAGGTTTGGTGACGGTGACCAAGTCAGAATACTGATCCACGTTGAACTTATCTTCAAGCGAGGGCACGTCACATGCGGCGAGGAAGAAACGCCTGTGACGATGGATCAGACGAGGCAGGAAACATTTAGAGACATTTAGACGACAGGGAGACAAGAGATCCTAAACATTCTGTCATTTAAACATTAACATTTAACCTGAATTTAAGGTAGGAGGCGCTGAGGTATTCATTGATGGGATTGAGGTGGGCATTGTCTCCCATAAACATCTTGTTGGAAGCAGCGTGCTGCAGCATCTTGGCCACAGAGCCCAGGTTCCGACGCTGTTCGGTGGTCAGCTGTCCGCCTGCCGACACCTCGATGATGTCAAACGCATCGGGCGCCACAATGGCTGGGTTCATGTAGCGGTAATACAGGAGGTTCCCCACAATCTGAGAAGGTTCAGTGAAAACAATCAGCAGAAGCACTGAAGACTAATGAGAAGTAAAGTGTTCAGATTTGATGTTTAACCAGGGAGAGATGCTGAACGTGGAAGGAAGAGGAGGAGAGCCGGCAGAGTGGAATGGCTCACCTTAATGTCAGCAGACAGAGAAGCAGGACGCCCCGACAGAAAGGCTGCAGCCGCCGGGCGAGGTGGAAAGAGCAGAGCAACAGGGATTGAGATGCGTGAAACACAAGGGAAGGAAGGGCGAGAAAGGTGAAAGCACAGTTCAACGAGGAAGCCGGAGAAGCCAAGGGTCAGTTTACTGAAGCCAGCTGTGTGGAGGACGAGGCAGCGAACTCGTCCTCTTAGTAGAGAGTTAAGGCACAAATGCTGGTTATGGAGAATAGCAGTTCTGGGATTGTGTCTTTCAGGACCAGGTGGTTGGTTGTAGATGGAAAAGACATCTGACCTTCAGCAGCTCATCCTCTGTTGAATCTGGGAACTTCTCTTCGAGCGTGTCCTTAAGCACCTTTGAAATGAACCGCATTCCGTACCTGACGGGGAGAGACAAGCAGTAAACGACGAGCAAGGAGGCGTCTGTGCTGCCTATGAGGCTGCAAGTGTGAGGCTGCGAGTGTGGAACGTACGGGATCTTATCCACGGACACGATGATGGCGGACAGGAATTTGTCAGTGACATTCTTCATGTTCTTGATGGAGGCCTCCAGTCGCGTCCTCACCTCCTCGTGGGCCATGGCCTGCTCCGGGGTCACGTCGTACGGCAGCTTACTGTGGAGGACAGAACCGCCCAAACATGATCCACCAGAGGATTGCTGTATGGACGCGTTGATCTAATCCTTTCAGCTTCACTGGTGTTTAATATTATTTCCCTGTTGTTCTGTATTTAATTGAACCTAAAACTTCATGAAGCATAAATTGATACAATATTTTTAAGCCGGGTTAAAAATCCAACAACAATAAACTGAATATACAGTAAAGAATCAGCGTTTACTCCTCTTAAAATAAAAAAAATAGACGCTACGCTGTTTAGTTTTACTCGTAGGATGTGATTTGACTCATGGAGTCATGGTGTGTTCAATGCTGGATCCAAACAGGACCAGATATTTAGGTTTGCCAGGCTCGATGGTCTGATAACTGTGTTGCTCTCAGCGTGACGGCGGACTCACCTGGCCTCTCCGGTCTGTGTCTCCATCTGGTTCACCCAGCTTTTGTAGATGTCCACCGGGTCCGTCTTGATGTTTAGCGTTTTGTCGTCCATGATTTCTTTGACGACCGGCGCCAGGATCTGCCTCAGAGCGTTCTGGCCCCGGGCACCTCTGTGGAAGCTCACTACCATCTTGATGACCGTAGGGTTGCCGGTGATGATCTCCTTCATCTGGTCGACCTTTGACCTGCAGACAAAGACAGTAACTTTACAGTAAATGTGAATTAAGGCCGTTTAACTACTATGCTCCTAAATAATCTCAGCTCACTTGATCTCCTCCTGCAGGGCAGTCTTGAAGAGCTTCAGCAGCAGGTACTCCTCTCTCTGGTTGGAGGCGTAGTTATATAAGGTGAAGATCACAGAGTCCATGAACTTTGTGGATTTATTCTGCGGCATCTGGAAGATCAGCTTGGCCAGATACGTGGGGTTGGTCTACGAGAAAGAAGAGATGGGGTTGAGCGATGTGAAGGAGGCGTCGGCTGGTTGCACACCTGGACCGGGCAGCGTCACCTGCAGCAGGTAGAACAGGTACTGGTAGGCCTCCAGCTTGTCCCTCTTCTCCTTGCTCAGAGCCTTCAGGCCTCCCCTCTGCTTGTTCATCATCATCATGTCGGACAGCTGGCCCTTGTTCTTCTTGGTCAGCTTTTTGCTGTGCGACACCACCTCCTGCAGCGTGATCTTGTTCTTCACCAGCAGACCGATCTTGATGTCCATCAGGTTCAGGTCGTTCTCCAGCTGCTGGTTGGAGCGGATGTTGGTGACCACCTCCTCACGAAGCCTCATCAGGTCCAGCTCCTCCTGGAAGTCCTGGTCGCTGTGGTCCAGCAGGTGGACGAACTTCCTCACCACCGCCATCGGAGGATCATCTGCACTGACTGTGTGTGAAGGTTGAAGAGAGGTCAAAGGACTAGCCCATCATGTGAAAGAGAATCACTGATAGTTTGAAAACGTTTGGCTCAGACTTACTCAGGGTCTTGTAGTCGTCTCTGGCCTTGTTGGCTCTAATGAAAGCCTGAATCTTCACCACATCATTGATCTGCAGTAAAAAAGAGCAAGCAAGTGTCTCATGAACAGTTCTCAACAGGACTGAGTGAAAAAGAATAACGGGACGCAGGAAAAAGCACAAAGAAGAAGAAGCAAGAAGTAAGAAGCACTTTGTTTAGCATGAACCTGTATGAGGCTGGAGATACTCACATGGTCTTGGAAATACTTCAGCCGATCTCTGTATTTCTTACGGGCCTGGTGCATTCGAACCATCGACTGAATCTAGGACACGTGAAAACAAATCCTTTACTCTCCACTGGATTTATCCTAGAGCTCATTCTTGCACTCATCAGCACGCTGACAGAACATATTATCACATCTAGGATAATCATCACCTTGACGGCCTCGTCGCTGTGGTCCTTCAGATACTCCTGGCGGTCCGTGAAAGCCTTCCTCTGCTTGTAGCCTTTCCAGTGGGCCTACAGGGAAGAACATCACCAGTCAGTGAATCAGTGGCGGGGGGAATGAGGTTCTGATGTGGGTGAGGGGTCGGTCTCACCTGGATGCGTGTGACAGACGGCTCCTGAGTCTTCAGGTAGTTCAACCTCTCCTTCAGGCCATTTCGCACCAGGAAGCCACGGCAGCGAGCTTGCAGCTTGGTAATTAGAGTCTCGTTGGCCAGCCACAGCTGCTCCCGGTTGTAGGCTGTGGTTACCCCAGAAACCACAGACTGACAGGGAGCAGAACAGAACCAGTTTAATGAGAGGTTAAAGAGCCAGGGCGGCGTCTGGAGGAGAAGCGCCGGGGCCTACCTGGATGTCCTCCTTGTTGAGCTGGGTGTTGTTCTGCAGGAAGTCCTCTGGCTCCACCCAGGTGCCCTCCTTGCTGTCCAAGTTGTAGTAGTAGTTGTGTCCTCCTTTCACCCAGTGTTTCACCCACTTACTTCCATTGTCACCTGAACAGATCGTTTAAGCGACTTTAGAACTGCGTATTATGTCAAATCGTAGTGAAATGTAGAGTCGTCTTCTCACCCTCTTTGTTTTTCTCCTCTTTAATCTTGGCCAGGTCGTCCTGGTAGGTCTGGGCACACTCCGAGGTGACACCATACAGTCCCGCCCCAGGGTTACGCAGCGTGGCCAGAGTCTGAGCTGCATCGCCGCTGTCCACCGCCTCGTTGATGGCCTGGATGGACTGGGAGACTGTGGACACGCAGCAAAGCCGGGCTCAGCGCCTCCATACTCAGCTAAGCCGACGTTAAGTGTGGGCGTGTGTGTTCTTACACTGCAGGGCCTCCTGTGTGTCCTGGTTGGCCTTCAGGATGGCATCCTGGATCTCATCCAGCCACAGCACAGCAGACGGGTCCTTGGTCTCCTGCAGGAAAATCACGTGGTATTAGAGTCTCAATTTGTCTTATTCAGTTCAGCCTGAAATAAGTTTGTCATGAGGTAGGTTTGTTCACGTTTGTCCTAAAGTACAAACAGACATTCTTAAAATTGACAATAGGACGAAAGCTAAACAGAAGTATCGTTTGGTGGGCTGTTCAAAACGATCAAACAACCACAAAACCTCAGAGCTCGTCAGGAACAACAGGTTCCGTTCCGTTTGTTGGCTCAGCTGTTTGATCAGGACCGCACCCAGGACTCACATTACCGACGGGCCCGTTTTCTGCTGTGGTGGGAGTTGATGACCTGGTTCCTGAGATGGGTTGTAACAATACTAACAATAACAGGCCAGTGAAGGCTCGGAGTGAACTACAGCAGGTTTACTGTGACCTGCAACGAGCATAACCACCTCCAGGTGGCGCCACACGTCCATAAAGTATGTAGACGCTTTCTAGAACCCTTACAGTGATCGGAGCCTTCTCCTCAGAGCAGGGCTGTGTTTCTTATCTCACCTTGAATGTTTCTAGTACTAGAGCGCGGCGGCCGCGTGTGAGCGTCTGCAGCCGCCTGCACCAAAGTAAACAGGCTGTGTGCTTCCAGTGAGCGAGGCCCAGCGGCACCTGGGTGAGCACTGATTAGTGTTTGTGGAGGATGACTCAGTGGCGTGCAGGGTGTGGTACCAGACGACGAGGGAAGGTTTGTGTACTTCAAATGTTACGCACAACGTGGAAATAGAGGAAGTGAAAGCTAAGGGGGTTGGTCGGCTCCTTTGTGAGTTACTCTTCTAATCTTTTCCTCCGTCTTAACATCTACACAAACCGTGTTTTTTTTGTGAATGCACCCGTGGGAGTTTAGAAAACGCACATGCAGAACAAAGCACATGACCGCACGGACGCAGCTCCCAATGGCGATTGTTGCGGCAGTAAAGTTGAGCGATAAGCATCAGAAGGAGCGAGGCTATATTCAGCTCGTTAGTCAGTCGACTTCCTGCTGTTCATCTAGGCTCAGCCCTCAGCCCGTTACCAAAGCCAACTTCTGACTAACGCTGCCAGTGACATCAACCTCAGACCAACACATGCTGCTGCTGCTGCTTCACATTCGGCTCCTTCCCCTGCTCTGAGGTGCCTCCTGGTCCTCCCCTTGAAGCTGGGGAACACCTCACCGGCGTCGACCTTTTGAAACCCAACAGGAAGCTCGCTGCTCAGTTCACTTCCCGTCTACAGCTTATCACCTCAATAAGGGACATTCATCAATCTGCATTCAGAGCTCAGTGAGTCTGTGCTTGTGGCTGTGGCCAATTTAATAAAGCGTTCGGCTTCATGCCCTTTTATGGAAGTAGCTGATCGAGGCCTGGCTTCGCTACTTCCGACGCCTGTGCAACCCAAAGAAGAACAGCTTCCTCCCCACTTTTAAACTATGACAAGTTCGTACATGACATATTCAAGGGCTCGGCCGTGATGATGTTGGCATTTAAAACAGAGTGGGCAGAGGTAAGTATGCAGACGTCTAACTTAAAAAAAATTATTAACCTAAAATATACACAGCATGTGGAGTGGACATCACAGGAACTCAGTCCCAAGGTGGGTTTCACATCACCCCTGCAGCAGAGGCTCAGCCTGAACCTGCTTGCGTTGCCGCTTCCACCACAGGAAAACAGCCCTAATATGGAGTCTGTGATACTATTTGCAAATGTGCTGCACAAACCCAAGAAGCACCGGCACACGTTCGCCTCATTCGAGGAAAGATAACAGGCAAATGAGTTGGGCAGAGCGAGCCGTCGCTGAAACGGGAGGGGGTGTGTGAACTCTGCTCTTCTCTGGAAGAAACGGGGGAAGGCACGTTCAGGAAGTGAGGAGGAGGAGGAGGACTGTGCCGTGACATCAGCAGTCTGATCAGGTCACATGAAGCCATCTGCAGCCCTGAGGCCCTGGGAGCTACTGCAGGGCCACGTCTATGCAGCATTAGTATGGTAGAATTCAAAACTCTCACAGTCGACTCTTACAACAAAACAGCTGCAGGAATTTAACTTCACGAGCTGCTGGGAGGTAACTGTAGCCAGGTGCTGTTTGCATGAGGTGTTTGCATAATGATGACAAGGCAAAGGACAGGGGAGAGTAACTGGATCTAGGATGGCACAGCTGGAAGTCATTCCCTCAGGTCATACTCCAAACATCTGCATCCACACCTTCACTGATCGTGGAACCAGACAAACTCTGGAGCAGGTCCAAGGCTGAACACAGCCCATGTTTGCCGCACGTTGGAGTTTCACCAGAACAGGATCTACTTCCTGTGTTTACCTTCCCATTGCTGCATCAGCGACGTGACACCTGATTTTTACAGTCTGTGCTCTTTAATGTTGTTTTGGTTGTCTCGGTGTAGATAAGCTACGCGTGTCTTACATGAGCCTTTTCTCTGCGGGCCTCCAGCAGCTTATCGTGGTAATGCTGCGCCACAGATGGGTCCACGTCGGTCAGCTTGGCCGACGGGTTCTGCAGCATCGCCAGCGTCTTCATGGGATCCCCCTCGTCCAGCGCCTCATTAATCAGCCCGATGGCAGCGATGCCTGTGAGAACAGCAGCTCGGTGAATAAAAACACTAAATCCTACTTGTGCTCATTTGTGGCTCGTCCTCTGAAGCCTGTGCTACTTTCCCTTCCTCGTCTCTTACGTTCATGCTCCTCCTGCACGGTCAGGTTGACCTGGTCGATGCAGGCCTGAATATCGTTCCAGGTCAGAAAGTCACTGCCCTCGGCTCTGGCTGCCGCCTTAAGACGCATTAGTTCATCCATGTACCTGGGCGCAGAAACATGACTTTATAGCAACAGAAGCAAAGTTAACCGACTCGTGCTGACTGTGTGTTTGTTCACCTCTGCGCGTATTCATCTGCCACGTTACTGAGTCCTGTGACGGAGCTGGACAGCTGCTTCCAGAGGGCTGCTCGGTCGCCGGCGTCCATCGCCTCGTTCATGAGCACCACCGAAGACAGCATCTCCACGGCAACGAGCAGCTCGGGGTGGGACAGAGAGCCCTGCAGGAGGCAAAAAGACCACGAGTTGACCTCATACATCAAACTGCCACAAAAGAGTAATAAGGAGGAACAAAGGGACGTGTCAGAGACAGGACAGCAGATCTGGAGGAGAGTTTGGCCAATGTGCTCTGACTGGTGATTCTGGATTCAACAGGATTAAACGAAACTGTGCAGATGAGGAGTGAGTGAGGTTGCGTTAATGCCACAAACTCAAACCTGCACTCAACACACCACATCAGTGTGGTTGTCACTGATGATGGGCCGGCGCTTCACTTTCATTCAGACCAGCAGCTGCGAACACACGGTGCAGCTGTAGGTGAGTGTTTTACTGAAGCCGTGTGTTTGGACCTCGGTACCTCTGGGCTCTGCTGCTGCAGGCTGTACAGCTCCCTCTGGTAGAGGTCTGCAGCGCGGGGGTAGACCTCCGGCAGCTGCGCGTCAGGATTCATCAGCTCCTCCACAGTCTTTCCTGGCTCCCCAGCTCTGATGGCAGCGTTGATGCGCTCCACTGCCTTCAACACTGCAGACGCAAGGACAAGTTTATCAATGCGAGATAAAACCCAAAGATGGAGAAAGGAGCCGCTCATGATGCATGTGTGATACTCGTACTCTTCAAGTATCCTTCTGCGATGGCGTTGGACACGTCCACGCCGCTCTGCAGCTCGTCTTTAGTCAGAGCTTCACCGGGAGACTCCTGAGAAGAAGTTCAAATAAATTAGGAGGAGCAGATGAAACCTCTGCTGGAGGTGAACGTGCAGGTTCTCTACCTGCTCTTTGTTTTCCCGGTCCGCCTGCAGCTGTTTCAGGTACCAGCCTTTGTTCTGGCCCTGCAGGTTCTGGGTGCCCACAGCTTTCAGGGCATCGTATAACTTCTCCTCGTCGCCGCTCAGCAGAGCCTGTTCGGCTGCACCCAGAGCGTTGCTCACTGTGGGGGAGACGCTGACCTTTTACTTCTGGACAATAGAAACCACCACACTGGGCTGGTCGGTAAACAGGCCTGTGTTCGTGTAACTCACCATTGACCGTGTTCACGTTGCCTTGGATCTCAGCCTGTGTGAGCAGCTCATCGTAAATGTCCCTCTCCGCATCCGCATTCTCCATTTGCTGAGGAACATAAAGAAGATTACCCTCATAGATGTACTTCATCATCCTCCCTCCTACATTTACTCCTCACTGCTGTCGGAGCAGACTGGACTTGTGTTACTCCGTCTGCTTACTGTGGTGGATGTTTTCATTTCTCTTACCTCAGCATTTTACACGCTTCAGGCTGCATGTGCAATTACTGTATAATCAGACCTGGACACTCTCTATAACATCCTGCTCCAGGGCACAATCCATTTTTGCTCCTGAAAGCTCTGCAGAGCATTTACTGAGTTGAACGTCCTTACCCGCTTGCGAGAGTTGGCCACCTTTTTCCCCTTGGCCTGGTACAGCGTGTCATGGTACTGTTGGGCACAGCTGGGATCAAGATGGACCAGCATGGCGTTGGGGTTGTGCATGGCTGCCAGCGTGCCCTCTGGCACGCCCTGATCGATGGCCTCGTTGATGGCGATCACGGCAGCGTGCACTGAGGGCAGAGAGATGACATCTTACAGCCGAACAGGGTTCTATAGAAAACCATCAGAACCATGTTTTATAAAAGTAAATGAGAACAAAGTCTTTTAAATAAAGCTCAAAGGTTTGCACAACATCTGTGTGTGTGGTTCTGTTGAACAATAAATTAACCTAAAGCACGTTACACAGTGTCTTTGTCTTTACTTTTGCAGATTGGTCTCAGACGAACAAACCTGACTAGCTGTTGATTTTGAGCTAAGGGGAAGTCATCAGGCCCGCTAAGTGAAAATATGTTAGGGGGTTTACAATGAGCTCCAGATGTTTGAAGCTTTGAGTTTCCTGATGAAGGTATGATTCAACTAGACAACAGAACATGCAGCTTCCAGACCCAGCCCTCTTCCCGCGACATCCGAGAGCCTCTTACGTGCGGCTTCATCCACCGAGAGCTCATTGGCCAAGATCCCGCCGATCTTGCTGAAGGCGGGCATCTGGATCCCGTATTTCTCCAGCTCACTCTTCATGTTGTTGATCTCCTCCTCTGGGAGAAGGAGACAGACGGAACACAGCCACGGTTTAGGGGAGACAAGGAGAGAGGGGAGCAGAGGCATGCATGGCTTGATGGTGGAAAGAGAGCGTTAATCAGATTTCTGGCTCTGTGACCAGGAGTCGAGCCGAACGGAGCAGACAGGAAAAGCTTTCACAATTACTAATGACTTTCACATTTCCAGCAGCTCCTGTACAACACAGCTGCGCAAGCGAGATTATTTTGCAGCTGCAACATAGCTTTCTCTGCCTTTCACTCCCAGCACTTAAATTTACCGTAGTGCTGATTTATTTCAAACACCTTGTAAACTCAGCTGCCATTTCCAAGCTCTGGATTTAGGAGGACACAGTCGGACAAAGAGAAAAGCACAGACTCTTACCAGTGAAGTCGACTTTCCCGTACAGATCCTGGATCTGAGGGGCCAGGCCCAGCTTGAACAGGTACAGGCTGGAACGACACAGAAACAGAGCGACAGACTGAAGGCTGGCGTGTCATTTAAGGTCACCAAGGACGTGATTAAAGTTTGAGATGCTCTGAAGCTACAAATTACAGAATTCAAACATGGCAAAAAACCTCATTGTGTGGTACAGTGCCTTACTGGCACATGGTGTTTTCAGGGTAGTCATTTGTTATGAGTAGAACGACGGACATGAAACAGCAAATGCAGCATCACAGCAGAAACGGTGCTGCTGCTGCAGCATCGCATTGAGTTTGGTCCGGGAGCAAACAGAAAACCTGCTTCCCAGAGAGAACCGCTCAGTGACGTCCTGCTGCACAGCTGCACCGCTCACTTCATAAAAATGTCAAAGACGTGAAACCGCAAAACACACACAGCCCACAGGGAACACGGGCTGCGTGCGGCTGATTTAAAACACGACTCTGGACCACAAGGGTCAGAGAGACACAATACCTGAGAGCATGTATGCAGTAGATGCAGCGCGGCATGTTCTTTCTGTCATATATGTCTGTGGTTTCAGGGTAGAAGATCTGAAAAAGAGTGAGGGGCAAAGAGTCAGAGCCGAGCGGCTGGGTCAGAGACTGGCATCAGCGTGCGGCAGCATGTGAGCGGCAGCGATTCAGGACGTTCACTACCATCAGCTGTTGCACAACGTAAATGTGTGTTAACTCGCCCAGTGACGATTACACAACGTAAGAGAAACACTGGGAGGGAGTCACCGATGTGAGCAGAGGCTTTTTAGAGAACTAGAAACCCTGCAGCTGCCACATCTGGCCTCCGAAGGACCAAGGGACATGAAAGTACTGACTGGCACCAACCCCAAACGGACCAGTGGCACCGTTGGTCACTTACCTTGGGAAGCCCCTTCTCGGCCATGGCGTTGAGCCACTGGATCACGTTGTCCGTGTGCCGGAAATGAAGACCTGTCGCCTGAGAAAGCGAGAGAAAGAGACCAAACATCAGGAACTGAACCCGGCAGCAGTGTCCAGTAGACTGGACTCAGACGGCACCACGAGCAGCCGCTCAACCACTGTGGTCTTCAGCTTTACATTAGTGAAAGGATCCGCGGACTCAACGGTCCCGGGTCAGTGCATTTGTAGAATTTATGATACTTTCATTGATATGAAGGTTCTGACAGCGGTTTTATCGACACTCTTTGCTGCAGACACCGTGGATAGTCATTGGTGTCCAGTAACAAGCAGCAGTTCTCACCTTGTAGCGCGTCTGCTCGCGGTCGTAGATCTTCTTCAGAGAGACGGTGTGCGGGGCGAAGAAGTTGCCCAGCTTGGCCAGATAGACGCCATTCCTCAGCCCCTCCTCCAGCTCCGTGGTGGGAGGCAGCTCCTCGTCCAGGCAGGCCTCCATCCACCTGCAAGGAGAGCACGCGTCACGTTCAAACAGTGCATGAGAGCTGGACAACTTCAGTGCCGGTGAGGTGGATTCCTCATCACCACAGGTTCTGAATGAATAACCCTCAAGGATCGATCCTCAGTGGGAGGTTGAACACATTTTTTTCCGGTGGATGCAGTGCAGCAATTCATATACTTCTTCCATTGTTAACACAACGTTTCAGCTGCCGACGTGAGTGCTGAAGGCTGCGTTCCAGCCATTCTTCAGATGTGACATTTCATGTCTCTTAGGTCATGGTAGAGTCACATTCCTGCTGTCTGCGTGTCAGAGGAAACACGGTGAGCTCCAGCACATGGCAGCGCCACACATGAAGGAAAACCAGGATCCTGGCTGCACCCGGCGCCGTTCAGAGCTAGTTAGTTAGTTATTAAGCTTTAACACAAAGCTTAATAATTAAGTTCCCTGTGATGGACCGGACCCGGGGAGGCTCATTTGTTGAGTCACGGATTCTGATCCACACAGGATCCATCATGTCTCCGATACTAAACAGCTTAATAATGAACCGTTACGTTATCCTGGTTCTACTTGTATGAAACCAACACTGGAAACAAACTATGTCTTCCCGAGTTGTGGGTGTGATGTCATGAGCCTCGACACGTTCCTGCCTCATGTCTAATAGCAGCTCTCACCAGAACGCTACAGTGATGTCTTTCTTTACGCGTCGCTAAGAAACCACTCCCACTCTTCTGTAACTACACTCATTGTTGTGCAACTTTAACCGATCCCGGTCCTCCCACACTCAGACCTCCCTTCCCTCACAGCAGCAGCTCTGATGTCTGTGTAATCAAAAAGCAGCTAATCTCGCATAAGCAGAGCTCTAATCCTCAAAGAGGCCTCATTTCGAGGGATTTTGTTTGGAAGAATCTCTTAGTTCACACAGCTACATGAAAATACACTGGGAGCCACACCAGCTGAATCAACTTCCCTCCCAGGAAGTCGTGACACGGGCCCCAAGACAGGCCTGCTATTGAAGCCGAGGTGAGCAATAAATGGCCGCGGGCCTGGGTCTGGGTCTGCCAGCCGGGAAACAAGCCCCTCCTTTCACCGCAGAGACTCGCTCCATAAAGACTTGGATTTAAGGGCTCCTCCACAGCCAACACACCCTTTACACGCCAGCACAGGCGCAGACACACCCTCCTCCAGACCATGAATGGGACAACACATAGTCCAAGATGAAGAACGCCCCAATAAAAATCTCAAATAATGGAAGCATCGTATGGAATCTGTCAGACGCGGGGTGTGAAGGCAGCTGAGTCTCTGAGAGTCATTCTGCCAAACTACATTTCTCAAACCGTTGAACTGAAAAATAAACGAAACTAAGAGCAGAAGGTTTCCTCACAGCGTTACCACAGCTACAGCTGAGTCAGCTGAAATGAATCACTTTTGCTTTTATCATATCACACAAAATAATTTCAGTGCTGTCATTAAACTAATAAAACCATGCTTTGATTCAAGCAGGGACCCAGGGAACCGGCCCCTCGTCCAGTCGCAGGTTGGGAAGGAAGCCGAGGTGGGAGATCGGCCGGAGGTCAAGCTCATAGGAAACGCTCGGACACAGACCAGTGTCTGCACAGGAAGACACGTGGGCGAGGTGCATCCTCTGCTGCTGCACTGCAGCAGCGGCTGGGCTCCTACAGAACCGCTCCACTGGGCCGCTACAGAACCGCTCCACTGGGCCAGTGGGTAACATTACACACAGCATCAAGCCCAAGGTACGTCTGAAGGCCTTGATGATCACAGGTAACGTTCTGGTTGTTCTGGTCAGGTCCAGTGCTCAGGTCCAAGTTCTGGCTGATTCCATGTTTCACCAGCATTTCATGACCCACTTTCATATAAGGTGTGCTCTAAAGCGAACGTAGCCAGACGAGTCCTGACGTGTGAAGTTGTAGCACCAAGCTGCTGGGATGAGCCAAATCGTCAGGTTATTATTATAATGACTATAGGCTCCTAACTGGTGGCAAAACAACTGGAATTACAGGCTAAGTCTAATTCACGCGGCTCATTCAGGCGTCAGTGCAGTTTGATTTGGTTCGGTTTCTTGCACTGAGGTAAATATTCCAGGATTGTAACTGAGGATCGACTACAGGAGTGACGTCATCTAAACTGGTGGAGATCTACTGTAATTTAACGCACAGTCGCTCCTGCTAATATAGATTATAATAAGATCTAACTGACTAAAGGGACAGAAACAGCGAGAGTCTCTCCTGCTCATTGTCTCCGTTTTTAAGAAAGATGCCAGTTGTATCAGGAATCTGCATCTTGTTTCGGTGCAGATGAGTGTGGGAGCCAGTTTGTCCATTACATGCTTCGCTGCAGCAGAGGAATCTGTGCCCCAGCTGACCTCGTCCTCCCACCGCTCGCACCGAGCAGCTGGACCGACGACTTGTCTCTGCACGCGGCACAGGCCTGCGACGCTGCCTCTCGCTGCAGGACGTAACCAACGCAACACAGCGCGAAGGCGATGACGATGGAGGGATGGAACCTGCACCAGGTTCTAATTTCTCAGTTTTTAACTCGCAGCTGATGTTTCGAGCTGGCTAATATGTTGACTAGTGAGGTCACAGTGATGGAGAGGCCATTGTGGTGTTAGACCTGCAGCCTCCATCAGTGCAAAGACTGAACTGGGCCAACAGGCAGGTAGGAGCAGTACTGGGCCAAAGCAAAGGGCGGAGGCGGGGCCGGGCGATCTTCACTGAACGATGATCCCGCTGCCTCTGACTCCGGGGGCTGTGTGACTCAGGCTCGTGTTCCTGGAGAACTCAAAGTCCAAAACCACAACCAGCAGATAACTGCACAACAACCAACGGTTCGCAGTGACGCCTCAGTGTTTATAGCAGGGTTGTTCGACGTCGACAAAGCAGGTATCCATGACAGCCAGCCACATGTTTGATCGACTCGAACGGCCCCACGCTCCACTGATAAAGTTTCTCCAGAGGTCATTTCACAAACGACACCACAAACAAAAACGTGACGTTGGACGAGGGCACAACAGTAAAACCAGTCGGCTCTAAAGACAAAGACAAACTGAGCCAATAAACGTCACCATTGTTTTTCACCTGCATCAACATCAGCAGCGGAGCGCAGGCGTCAGGCACCTCGGGGCAGAATGTGCCATTGTTCTCACAGCAACACGACGTTGGGCCCGACATGATGTAAGACTCGTTGCTCCACCACAGGATTTGGAAACTTTTTGACAACAGGAAATGACGAAGCGATGTCCACACCGGGAGGAGGAACGTGGCGTGTTGTCGTTTCACAGCAGTTGTCACTGATGTGAGGTGTGATGGATTCCAGGTGCAGCGTGTCAGATTTTAACTCTGACGTCACAGATGTCTTCGAGGGCAGATTAAAATGTGACAACGTTACGGAGCAGGCTCCATTTCTGAGAACCGCTTGTCCCAAGTTTTAAAAACGAGAACTGTTGTCGCCTCAGGTTGGATTAAACTGTCCAATATTATGGAAGTGCTTCAAAGCCTGAAAGTGGGAAACGTCTGCGTTCAGACATCACATGAGATCCAGCGTTTCACACCACAGTTACATAAGTGACATAGGCTGTAATTATCCAATGGGACACCGAGCAACGACAAGTTTCAGAGAGAGGTTTTCTCACAACTGTGGAAAAGTAGTAGGAAATAAATCAAACTGCAGCTTTTATAGAAAATTCACACACACACACACACACACACACACACACACACACACACACACACACACACACACACACACACACACACACACACACACACACACACACACACACACACACACACACACACACACACACACACACACACACACACACACACACACACACACACACACACACACACACACACACCACCCTAACCATCACAACTAAAGGCAGACGTCTAATCCGCCTGAAAACTCAATTCTAACATCAGCCCTAAAAATCACATCAAACCCTCAAACAGGCTTTCAAACAGCGTAGAACAGGACAAAATGTCATCAGTTTGTCAAAATGTCCCAAGTTTATCAAAATGTCCTTACTTGGATACACGAACAAGTGTACACACGCACACACCTTTCATGCTCATTGTAAATTCTCCTCATTCTTCTGTCAATCACTTTTCAATCCTACCTGAAACCGCATGAAAGGCAGATTGATTAATTTACTGGACCGGTGACAGAATGTGACAATTAGAATCGATCATCTGTCGTCTTCCATTAAATAAGTGTCCATTCAACGTGTGGCATCTGGTTTGTCACACAATGATCCAACCACAAGGGAACGAAGAACCAAAGTATGTCACTGCCTTAAAAAGAACAAAGTCAATAAAACAGCAGCCTGTTATCAGCTGCCCTGTACATAAACTCTGCTGTAACCGTGGCGACGCCTGCTGTATTTATCTCACTTAGCAAAATTAACTCAGAAGCAGTGAGTTCAGCTGCTGCATCACTGCAGCGTGTTTACAACCAGAACAGAACCAGAATCAGAGTTACAACAGTTCTGAGCCGTCGCTGAGTGATGATTCAGTCAGTCAGAAGTCTGCATGACTTTGTGACAGGTGACATCATTCTCTCAGCCCGACACCACCAAACATGTATTAAAGCTGCTCTGACGCCCACATGAGCTCAGGCTCATCTAATTTAATTTAATAATTCATTTCTCCCTGCAGACTCCTCTGCGACCTCTGCATCAATCCTCAGTGGAATGATCCAGCTTTAAATTAGAGCTGTGTACAAGCCTCCAGGAGGTCAGCGGGTTAAAACCTGAGCTGCTTAATTTTCACCCTGATACTAAATCTAACACCGGCTCACTCGCTGATTCAATCTGATCCAATTGTGTGAAAGTGAGCAAGTAAAACCAAAAGAAAAACAATAGAGAGCTCCATCTCGATAATGTCTTATTTTCATACTGCACGATAGAGGAAACTCATTTAAATTTGGACAGATTTAATAACGAGGCCTTTAGATGATGACAAACGAGCTTTTATTCTCCCCCGAGACCCAGGAACTGCTCAGTGAGAGAAGGATTTAAACCTGCCACACTTCACGGTAGCAGTTAATCAACGAAGCTCAAATTATTTACAATATAATGTCCTGGAGTTTCCAACATTCTAAAAAACCCTAAACTTCCTACCCTTAAATAATTTAGACACATTAATGGCTGAATGTTAATCTCAGGAAAATGACTTTTTCCCAGGGCCTTGTCGCAGTGAAGAGATGGAAATGAAGCGTATCTGAGCAGCAACGGGTGGAGGATCCTGAACGTGGAGGTAAACCCGCACACGGCCCAAACCGGACCTCACACTGCTCACACTAGAAGTAATATTAGACTAGAGGTTACTTGTAGTAAATATAGGTAACTTACTCTTAGAAAACAAGTAAAAAAAAGGAACATTGCTAAAGAGTCCTTGAAATAATGCTTCTTTAATAGAAATGAGGAAGTGAAATTGGACTCAAGAAACTTATTCCTGGAGAAGAAAGTCGATCTTGTAAAGTTCCTATGTACAGTAGCTCCTCACTTTTGGTTGGTCGTTAATTAACAGATATTTAGATTTATTTTAATATTATTACAAGTGTAAACTCAACACCACCCAATGTACACATTCTCCAACCACAACCATCATCATCATCATCATCATCAAGAATCTGGTTCACCTAAAAATTGTACTATTTCTGATGTAATGAGGAGGAAAAGTACAGCTCAATAACAGAGAACTGGACCGGCTGCATTCCCAGGGAGGCGCAAAGCAAAGAGTGAAAGTAGGAAGGCGAAACGTCACACGTGAAAACATCATCTGCTCCGGCTCAACCCAGACTAGAACCTCTGAGTGTTAACCTCATCTACGGCCCAGAGCAGGACGAACAAGTCAGCAAAGAGGACAACGAGTGAAGAGATTAAACTGATGCTGAGCACCGGTGAATGTTTAGGTGACAGATGGATGAAGTCGTCTGCATCGCGCTTCCTTCCTAAAAGCGCATTCAAATGTGGTGTGACACAGTGCACGGCCTCAGATTCTGCATCTGATGGGAACATGAAAATAAGAGCGATAACGCGTCGTTTGCATCTGTCTGCAGCCACTTGGTCTAAAGTCCGCGGGGAGCGTCACGACTCGCCCCAACTCATCGGAGCGGCCGCGGGACGCGGCCTCACGCTCTCACACCCTGCGTGCGGCCGTCAGAGGAATTCCCATCATACCGCTCTGCATCAGCGAACACTCCCAGCATTCTGAGGTAGAGCTCAGATCAGCCTCATGGTTTATTTAGTGACCGCGATCCACCGTCCGATAAGATGTAATTAAACTGAGCTCCAAGACACTAAACAGTCTATTAGTAATCAGCTGGCAGCTAAAAACCACTAGAGATCCTGAATCAAATTTGCTTTCCCTCATCCCGTAAAAAAACAAATGGGAAATCACTAAAGGAGCTGTAGGAAAACAGGACCAGGGAGAAAACGTCCTGACGTGGTCTCGCTTTTCCGTGACCTTTTCTTTTTGCTCCTATTTTAGCAAAAACAGCAGAACAAATGTTTCCCACACAGGCTCCAAGTTCTGAAAATCAGGAACCAGACGAGCTCTGGGCCATGAAACAAGCTCAGTACCTGAAAAACACTTGACTCAGGTTCCCAACACACTCGCGCTCGCACACACGCACAAACACAAAAGTGGGCGACAACGAGAATCAGGTAACGCAGCCCAAGGAACACAACAGCTTTTATGTGGAAGTGGCTCCAGTGTCTAAAACTGGAGAAGCTCCACTGCAACACGTGAAGCTGAACGCAGCCTTTCCTCCGTCTGAGGTCGCGTCAGCGCCGTGACTCATGAGTCTCAACAGGAACCAGCAGAGAGCAAAACCCAAACTCAACATGTGGAGGTTTCATAAACACACGGACGCGATCAGTAATGCTGCCCGTGGAAAGAAGCTTCAACATCTCATTCTCTCTCCAGACGAAACGTAAATCACTCCAGGAATTTCCTGAACACCACAGATGGATGATGATAATAACAGCTGAGGGATGTGGGCCACGAAACGCGCTCACAGCAGCACGGACTACAGCCCTCACACCGGAACCTGTTGCTATGACACCGGCTGCTTTCTGTGGTAACAGTGAACTAAAAGCCAACAGGGACCGAGTCACTTCCTGTCTCGCGTGAGCCTTCCTCTTTTGAAGCCGTGCTGCGCGGGGGTCGACCCCAGAGGCAGAAAGAGAAACAACGCGGCCGTTGACATGTTGAGGCAGCTGCACACAGATTCCAGCCAACATCAGGTCAGAGGTTTGGGGAGCAGCTCTTCGTTCCGTCACCCTGGTTGTTTTACACAGTGCCGAGATCAGCAGTTTTCTGTGATTCTCCGAAATCACCTCGATTCATTGTGATGCAGCAAACGTTGATGCTGAGATCAGCAGCAGCTCTCATGACCGGGAGCTGAGCCACCACAGAGTTCTGGTCAAGATATCATCAAAACATGCATCAGTCACCCTTCTACCAACCCAAGGCCTCGCTTGGCTCAGCTACTACAACTGTGACTCAGAGGAAACACACTGTCACACAGCAGCTGTCAGTGACTTCAAAGCAACAGGTCCAGGACCCAGCAGAACCCAGGACCCGGCGGGAACCAGGACCCGGCTGGTGGGGACTGGGTGTGCCCTCAGCCTCGTCCTCCCTCCCGGTGCTTCCCAGCCTCTTACCTTTTAGCCTCCTCCAGGTGACACAGGTACTCGTAGGCCATGTTCTGCTGCCGCTGTTCGTCCATCTCCTCAGCCGTGAGCCGCTCCACGCCATCCAGGACCGCTGGCGCCCCAGAACAGAAGCACAAGAGACACCTTTACAAAGCAGCGGAGGACACGCGGCGAGAGTCGTCGCTCATTTCACAACAGATTACGGAGCGACCGGGGGAAGGTCTCCGGCAGCTCCCAGTTCACGCTCGGAGGCGAGTCCCATTCACGAGTCATGAGCTGAGCCCGGCTCAGGGCTCTCACGTTGTACGACGGGGGACAAGCCTTTGTCTGTGCACGGCACATGGTTCACAGTGAAAACAAAACACAATGCAGGGCAGGTTGCAGCGACTCTGCCCGCAGAGTAAAGTTACCGCAGGAGCCTTTGCCCCAAAAGGAGGGGGGGGGGCGGGATGAGGGCCAGCGGCACAAAGAGGCCCCTCATTCATGCTCCTGTCACATCAGAGGTGGGAGAGTCCAGCGTGAGGTCACGGGCCACATCACGGGCAGGTAAACCCGACACGAGCACAGACGGCTCGGTTTCGAAGCTGAGACCAAGCAAACTCCGGATAAAACCCAGTGGGCTCCCTGCGCCAGCGGAACGAGCTGCTGAAGGTTGGACCGTGCGCGGGACGGACCTGGAACCTGTGCACACACTCGACCAGGCCGCGATGCATTTGTATAAAACGCGGAAGTCGTGATGAGGCTGAGACCACGCTGTCAAATCAAACCGCTGTCTGCACAGGCGACTCCCGGGTTCGGGTTCGGGCCCGGGCTCGTCCCGCGACCCACCTGGAGCCGCTCCCCCCGCGCGTGGCGTGGGGGACGCGGCTCGCCCGGCACCGCGGGCTGAGCTGAGAAAAAAAGTCGGAACTTACAGCCGTATCTGGGCCGGAACCCGTCGGTCTCGTCTGAAGTTGACATCCTCCGCTCTTGAGAAACGCGACTCTCTGCGCCGCGCGGTTCGCTTCAAGCAAAAACTTTACGCACAGTCCGGACACTTTTCAAACTCTTCGGATCCAAAAGCCGCTGAAAACCGAGAGCAAACCGGGAAGGACCTCTCGGCCCTCTGACTCCTCCGCTGCACCGTTGAAGTTCGGACTTTTTCTTCTTCGTCTTCTTCAAACCTTCACTGATGTCACTGGGTGTGTTCTTCCTAATCCTGAAGTATGCGTTTCAGGAAACGGAGCCCAGCAGCCTCCGGCGGCCACGCTCGGGCCGCAGCGCCCCCTGGTGTTGGCTGCGGGGAGGACGCCACGGACGGGTCCGGATTCGAGGCCCGGCTCCGCCTGAGGCCGCAGTGGTCACAAGAAGGCAGGAAATGGAAAAAAGGCCCCAATTCACAGCCAAGCTGAAGGAAAACAGCTGTGGAAAAAGTTGTTGTGAAACAGGAAAATCGAAAACTTAAAATGTTTTCTAGTTTCAAAACCAAGTTGGTTTGTTTGTTAATCTTTTTATTTGAGTATTGAGGCCACTGTTTTTCTGACCATACTGAGACCGTAAACCTGGAACAATGACAATCCTACACCTTAATTTAAAGGTCAACTTTCAGCCTTAGAAGCTTCAAACACAGATTAGAAGTAATAAGCGCTGTCTGCTCCAAGTCCGGTTTGCTGCAGAAACTGCAAAAGCTTTAGTCTCAAAACTCAAGGTTTCTGTGTTGATGCTTCATCGGATTTTAATTATGATCATGTCGTATGAACGTGTCTGGTTCAAATGCACAGCTGTGAAATGAGCAGAGCTTCGTCTTAGAGACGCCATCAAGGTGTTTATCTGTGGCTGCAGAGTTTCCATCATGTCGCCATAAAATTGTGTTAACACAGACGTTTTTGGATTATTAATGATTTCAACAATGTTTGAGAAAATATTAGAAAAAAGGAAGGGAGAGCAGATCAGTTTATGACTAATCTGCATCATTTGAAAAACTACAAGGACATCATTTGAAAGACTACAACTCCCTTCAGGCTTAGGGTTACAGCAGGTCCATTGCTCCTCACCCTCATCGTAAAACGCCCACCCACTCTCTCCCCCTTTCTGAACTCCTCACATCTCTTCCTCTTTTACTTATTTGGTTGTTCTAATTAAAGTTTTATCTTAACGAGTTTCTTGGTGTCTGGCCTTTTAATTGGCTTTAGTGATTTAAGTGATAATTAAGGGGTCATCAGACGCACGAGTCAGCGTCTGTGTGTATGTGGCTTTTTTGCTGACCACAGCTTGGATGACGAGTATGTGTGAATGTGCCATCAAGGTAGGCAGGACACGCGTTTCCATGACAACAGCGTCTGTTTTCTAGGTAGTTCTTAGTGTCTTAGTGTCAGAGACCTGGTGCATAGACTCACATGGTCCTTCAGCAGCACGTTAACGCTAACTGTGTGTGTGTGTGTGTGTGTGTGTGTGTGTGTGTGTGTGTGTGTGTGTGAGTGAGTGAGTGAGTGAGTGAGTGAGTGAGTGAGTGAGTGAGTGAGTGAGTGAGTGAGTGAGTGAGTGAGTGAGTGAATGGATGCAGGAAGTGGTGATGAAGATGTATGAATACAACGTCTCCTCCTCTTCCCTCTAATGTCAGCGATGCTCTAGCAGCAACAGATGAACGCCGTCTTTCTCTGCATCCTGTGGGAACAACTGGCAGCTTCAACAATATCGATGAGCTCAGACTTCACCAGCTCCACTCTGAGCTCCGTCACCTGCTTGTGAATCACTCTGCCTCCTCCCACTGTGATTGTTAGGACATGTAATATTAATGCCACTGAAAAATGTCCCCAAGGTCTCACAATGTGTAATAATGTCTCTTCATTTATGGTAAAAGCCAGTATTTAAACATCCTGTCAGTTGTGGGTGTGTTCACATCTTCTGGGAGGTGATTTCCATCTTTTATTTAACTCTTTAAATCAACCTAACTGTGTGAAATGCTGAAATACGTCTCTGGTTCCTTGTGTTTACGAGTCGTGTCCTAATTTTCCTCCCATCTAGTAACTTAATTAAGTCCAGTTTTATTCTATCCTAACTTTAGCAGCATGGTAAAGCATGGTAACATGGTATTTTCTGAAAGCATCATGTGCTCAGTAATGATTTTCAAATGCTGTGATGAAATTATTTATTTCCTAACCGAGATGTTCAAACCTTCATCACCATTACTGGGAATCATGTGACCGGCTCACCTGAATCTGCTTCTTGGCTGAAGGACCGACCAAACACACACACACACACACACACACACACACACACACACACACACACACACACACACACACACACACACACACACACACATCAACTGCAGCTAAACCGGGCGCAGCCATCCGTCCCCGTCGCCCTCAAGTCAAACTCTCCTGCAGTGGCCTCTCGGGCGGGGCTTTACGAGCCCATATAAGACACGGGGAAGTCCGGCCGGACGGAGAGTCTCCTGTGGACCTGCGCTCCTCCAGTCATCACCTCCTGCCGGGACCTCCGCCCTCCTCCACCACCAGCACCATGGAGAGCTCCGGGATCCTCCGCGGGCTGCTGTTCGTCGTCCTGCTTTCGGTTCTGTGTTACGGCCAAGCGTCCAATGAAGTGTCCGCGGAGGACTTCGAAGTGGGAAACTCCGAACCGGGCGCAGACAAAGAACTGGTCAGTGTCAGAAAACCACACGTGAAACTAGAACCGGGGCAGAGCAGATGATTCGTTTTTATTCTCAGTATGATAGAAAAAGTTTGTACAGTTTTCTAAACTTCATCCAGGCCAAACCATTTGTTTTACGTTGCAGTATCATTTTACGAGTTTGAAAATTAAATGTATTGCGTTATTAAAACTTTACACTGAAAATACGTCTTATGCTGTGTTCTACCTAAACGAAAGTGAAAAATAATCCAAATACATCGAATGTGGAAAACAGAATAAGTTGCATTTAGGTTCGTATTTACATCCAGTGAGCATCATGTGGCTTCAGTGAAGACTTAGAAGCAGTCAGCAGCTTCTTCAGGCCTAACGTCTCTGCTTTGTGAGCAGCTGGAGGCTCTGGAGGCTCTGCTGGGCCGGACGCACGCTGAGAAGAGAGGGAGCATCCCGACGGTAACGTCCCTCCATGCACTTGTACAGTATTTGCTGTCAAATGTGAGACGATGTTTAATTAAAACCATTAACAAATGAAACCCGATTAATTAAAAGAAAACGCCAGCAGCGCTCCTCCACTCCGTCTAATTACAAACTAATCCAGATTGTTGATCCAATTAACGAGAAGAGAGAAGCTGTAGAGCAGCAGAACCACGTTCGGTTGTGTTTTTCCCCAGTACAGAGAAATCATTGAGGTAAAACGGAGCGACTGGAACCAATTTAACTTCATCATTCACATATTCTGTCAAAAGGACCCGCTGTTTGAAGCCTCCACTGACTGTCGCGTCTCTCCTGCCTCCACAGTGCGGGATGGGCGACCGCTGCGCCATGAAGTACGGGCCCCGCATCGGGAAGCTCTGCGACTGCGGCAGAGGAATCAACTGCAACTCCTACCTGCTCAAGTGCATCTGAGCCAGAGGCGTTATCGCCGATCGTCCGGGAATCATCACTTCTGGGGCCCAGACGCCTGACTCCTGTTCTGTCGGTCATCACGTAGTTTCATCGCCACTTGTGATGCGTAGTTGCCTGAGGATAAACATTGATTTAATCCCGATGGTCGTCTGTCATGTGTGTAAATGTTTAATGTTCAATAAACAATGTAGAGCCAACAAAGTTTGTTTGTTCCATGTTGCTGTGAGGAAGAAGAGTAAAGAAGATTTGACAGATAACAAAACGAGCCACTCACCAGCAGAGACTTAACTGGAATCTGTGGGAGCATCAAAGGTGGATCCTCCATAAATAATCACAGGATCAACGGATTCTGGAGGACGACAGATGGAATTTTACTTCATGTCCAACATCTAAGCAGCAACAGTCAAACAGACTCTATGTAAAGTTTCACTTATTACGGTGTTTCACATAAGTAAAACAGTAATGGTTTGATTTCTCTTTTTCCCTGTTACCTGTCAGTATTTGTGGAAACGACAGGATGAAGCATAGAACGAGCAGCTTTAGTTCTTCAAACACAGTCAGATGGAGGTTTAAACACAGCAGCGCAGTTAATTCACGTTAATGCCTCTGGTTCCAGATTCTTCAACGATGACTTCAACGATTATAGAAACTACAGCCTCCACGTTCACGAACCACAAGTGATAACAGTGTTCGATCTAAATCAGATAAGAACAGAACAAAAGTGAGGGGGAGAAGCGGCAGAACCAGCCTGACAGGGAGGAAGTGAGACGCTGCATCAACGTGTCCCACGCCAACGACGAAAACCCTGCGTCTGTTCAAAGTAATAATGATAATAATAATAATAACAATAATAACAATACAAAGCAGGGCACGACAACCTGCAGCCAACAGATACAGCTTTTCATTTGTCTTTATCTGCAGAACCATAAAAGCCTGGAGCTCGTTTACGGTCCTCTGGTTTCCTTCTGCTTTGAGGCAAACGGCAGCGTTTCCTTCATCCAGCACCTGAAGCTGTAATAAAAACACGTCGATACGGAGCGAAGGCCTTCGTTCTGCTGGACTCCAGCTTATACATCACAAACAGCTGATCACACTGCACGCACCAGTGCACAGAGAAGATGACACAAGAAAAGTAAACCCTTTATGTCCATCATCAGTATGTCATGTCTCCAGGAAATGAAACATTTGTAACTGTGACTTTTTGATTTTGTCTGTTTTGAAGTTTTCATGTTAAATAAACATAGAGACTAAATGTTGAGTAACAGTGAGTCAGAAAACAGTTACACAGTTGCACAATGTGACTTTGCTGAAAAACCACAATGAGCCGTCGTCATGAGGGAGCGAGGCTCCGTCCGTCTGCCTCTGGCCTCTAGGTCTGGTTCTGGTGCCGACCCGCTTCTGTGGTACGGGCAGTGAAGAGGCCTGGGCCTCCTCCTCTGACAGGTTCCACACCTGTCATTGTCTGTGCAGCTGCGTCGCTTTGGCTCCTGCTGGTCCTGCGGCTCCGGGACGTTTCCATCCACTTCGACGGGTCGACACAGCTTTGACGAACCCGTCCTCTGGGGGAGGAACCAAACCCACGCTCACTCCTCTGCGCTGGTGCCAGACAGCTGAATGCGTCCGCAGCCGTCACTGAGCTGTGAGCTCTTCTAGCGACGAGAGGCTGCTGTGATCTGCAGCTGCAGCGACTCGGTGCCAACACACGAAACCCGGAGACGCCAGGAACAAAACCACTCAGAGGCGCAGATGACAGCTCATCTGTGAGGCGCTCCAGTCGCTGGCTCCGCCCACTAACACACCTGTTCCCTTTGTGTTGTTATTAATGGCCAGCTGTAGCAAACAGCTTTTGTTCCTGGCGCTTGTGTCTGAATAAGCTGATCGACAGATCGTCCCTATAAGAACAGAGGGTCAGCTGTTGACCTTTAACCCCATGAGGGCATATTTAGACAGACAGTTTATTTATGTGTTAATCAAGAAACATGCCTCATCATTAGTGATATTATTTGCATACAATAATATTTAACAAGCCTAATTTTCATGATTGTGGAGCAGCTGGAAAGTCACAGCAGAAGGCTCAAATGAGCGGCTTCGGACGTTATCACGCCATTCAATGGTCATTATCAGTGGTTATCAGCCCATACGTATGGGCCGGTAGGTGCCCATCTACCTGCTGGCAGCGGTGAATAGGTGCGGTAGATCGTTGTCAATGATCCGTAAGGTTGATCACGGCTCGGATGATTTAACTAGCAGAGTCAGTAGGGGCGCTGTTGAGCGGTTGTTGTTCCGACGGGAGGATCGAAGTTTTGGATTTTGATTTATTAGCGAGCATAACTTAGCAAGTAGCTAGCGGTATTGTGTTAGCTAACTGTAACCTGAACCCCCCACCCGTTATCCAGCCCTAACCCTAACCACAATAACCTCTAAAGCTGCTTAACATAGCAACTTAGCTAGCTGTTAGCTGTTCGCGAGGAGGCAGAGCAGGCACCTACTGGCCCATTCGAATGCGCTGATAAGTTCTGATCAGCCCATTCGTAATGGCTGATAACATCCGAAGCACTGTGGAGCGTGTATTTGGAGCTGCAGGATCCGACAGCATGACGTTGACAGCCACCACATACAGCAGCGTTAAGGAGGCTTGACAGATAAAGCCAACACGGCCTCAGCGTCCAGCGGCTCCGGAGGGAAACGTCTGCTCTTTAGATGTTGAAGGCTCTCGTGTCCAGCTGCTGTGTGGACTCTCAGCTGTTAGGAATAGGGGAGACGGGAGAAGCGGAACGAGGAGCTGATGGAGCTGGATAGAGCTGCACAGAGCTGACGAGTGATCCGGCTTCAGAGCCTCATCACGCCCAACGAGGATCTGAGATCATTTATAAGGAGAGAAACCACAGACCAAAGGGTTCAGGCTCCAGAACGTTACGAGCTGCTGTGATCAAAGCATAGGAAAGCAGCTCCGACGTCTGTGAATGCGCCCAAAGCGAAGCTCCAAGCGTGGACCAGGCTCCGCGGTGTCAGTGGAGCAGAGGCTCATATGCTGCTAGCGAAGGCCGAGGCGGGCGGAACCCTGGACCCTGGAGAGGCAGCACACAGCTCCATCTGAGTCTGAACCCATGAATGTTGTAAATAAAGCTTCTGTGCGCTTATGAAGAGAATCCATCACGTCTGTGTCTCTGGATACCATATGAAACTGCCTCCTGTGTTCAAGCGTGTGACACAGAGGCCCGTCTTCATTGTGTTTATAGATGGATGCACGCGACGTTTGAGCCATGAACATGACTTGAGAGTTACTATCCTTTTGCTGATGCTCGTGTTTGTGCATCTTTGGACGCAGACGTTGACGTACTCTGCGCTGCCTCTTACCAGAAGGTGGCGTTGATCTCCTGGTGGCTCTGATTTTGCTACTTTTCATCCCAATCGGCTTGGGTCTGTCACTTGCATTTTTGCGTCTTTTTGTCTGTGCTTGGTTAGTTTCCAGAGTTTGTGGCTGTTTAACCATATTCTGTGTTTATGAGTAATTCTGTTTTTTGGTCATTTTATGAATGTTTGAGATGCTTGTCGAGGACTTGTTGCTGCTTTCTTTGATGAGAACAGTTCTCATGTAGGTAGGTCATGCAGGTAAAGAGCCTCCACATGATGGTGACGTCTGTTCTGCTACAAATTAATTAGTGAAAAACACTGAACATGCGAAAGAAGTTTCCTGCAGAGAGTAAATGTCAGTGAAGAGTCTCTGATGTCATATGATGCAGTGGTAGCTCTAAAAATGAATCAAAGTGAGTGGTCTGTTTTCAAATATAAGGAAATTGCTGTGCTTTCACCTCTGTGACATTCTCTAAAAGACTTTTATTGCGTCGATCAGCGCGTCCTGGAGTATGAATCATAAACCAGCGTCTCTCTGCGTTTAAAGGTTTGATATTTTCGTGACAACCTTTTGTCTTTTCTCTCTTGTGAATCTCTCACCGTGCTTCAGGAGGACAGTGTGACATGAGAGATGTGTTGTCAGAGAACAGAGGGAGATTAACGCCGGCCACTATTGACCTTTGGGCCTGAACTAATTTCCCTGTAGGAGACATTGGTCCAATTTGTCAAGCAGGCGTTACGTTGTTCTTCCTCAGTGACTGATGTGAGGCTGTTCAACAACATCAGCTCTACACCATTAATTATTCACAAACTCTAATTAGTTTCCAATGCTTGTTGAACAGACACCTTCTTTTTCTTCTGTTAGAGTTAAACAAAAACAATGAAGCTAACATCATCCGTCGCCACGGGCAGCAGGTCCTGATGCGCACCGTGCTTACATTCACACCGCTAAGAAGAATTCTAATGACCTGCTCCTACACTGGGTCTAAGTCAATGCAGGTTGTTATTACATACATTTCCACTAGTGAGTCAGAACTCTCTCCTGTCATCTCCTCTTCCGCCACCAGAGGGCGGTGAACCTCCCCTGCCTCTGTATCAGCTGACATCTACCTTCACCTGTCTTTCAATCATCAAGTCCTCTCTTCCACAACCCCTTCACCTGTATCCAAAATCAGGTTCCATTCCAGGTTCTCCCTAATGATGTTCCTTCCTCCATATCAGCATCTGCCTGTGGGTTGAACCATGATGTAACCTCTGGCTCTTCATTCTGTTAACTGACATCGCTCCCAGATCTGGACTCAAACCCATGACTCAGATGCTGAAGGCAGTAAGCACCGCTCATCTTTACTTATATCAGCAAACAAGGAAAGAGAGAGAAACAAGCAGACGAGGAGCTGGACTCAGCAAAATAATGGAGAAGAATCTAAAAACTAGGCGGCTACACGGAGGCAGGTAGTGGGAGACCGACTGGTATGAATGCTGCCAAAGGAATGATGAGCTGGGACCAGGACTCCACTCATGTAATAGGTTTACTGCTGGGACTACAGGGGAGATGGAGTGATCATCAAAATCCAGGAGCATTTCCTCAGACAGCACAGCTGAAGAGGGGCCTGTTGTTAGGTTTTCACCTGAGCTCAGACATCTCATCAGTTCACAGCTGTAGCTGCCACAGACACGTGTGACATTTTGGTTATTATTCTCTGCGTGGGAACATCTGCTGCTTTCAGCGTGGACACAAGAGATTAGCTAAACCTGCAGTTTGGCTGTTTTCCTCCACAATAATTATCATCATGATAATTACAAAACTGTGTTTATGTAAATGTCAGAGCAAATACAAACGTGAGCGAATCCTCACCGACCACCACCTGAATCAACGTGTCCAGTAACAGAACCGGCTGCTTCATTATGCCTCCACTGATTGTCTGCATTGATTCGGTATGTGGTTGATAATGTCTTAAAGCTGCACATTAGTCTTCTAGTCATTTATTAAGTGCTTCGTGCCACAAAAACTTCTCTTAAAAGGTAATATCCACACATCCCAACAAGGATTTCAGGTAAACCCATATAAAAGAGAGAACAAAAAGAAAACCCCGCGCAACATAATGTACAAAGTATACAAAACGTGCAGTACGTGCAGTAGGTGTAGTGGGTGCAATAGGTGCAGTGGATGTAGTGGGTGCAATGGGTATAGTAGGTGCAGTAGCTGCTGTAGATGTACTAGGTGCAGTAGATACAGTAGGTGCAGTGGGTACAGTAGGTAGAGTAGCTGTAGTGGGTGCAGTGGGTGCAGTAGGTACAGTGGGTGCAGTGGGTACAGTAGGTAGAGTAGCTGTACTGGGTGCAGTGGGTACAGTAGGAAGAGTAGCTGTAGTGGGTGCAGTGGGTACAATAGGTACAGTGGGTAAAGTGAGTACAATAGGTAGAGTAGCTGTAGTAGGTGCAGTGCGTTCAGTAAGTATAGTAGATGCAGTAGCTGCTGTAGGTGTACTAGGTGCAGTAGATGCAGTAGGTGCAATGGGTAGAGTAGGTGCAGTGCGTTAATTAGGTATAGTAGGTGCAGTAGCTGCTGTAGGTGTACTAGGCGCAGTGGGTGCAGTAGGTCCATTAGGTACAGAAGGTGCAGTGACTGCGGTGGGTGCAGTAGTACAGAAGTTGCAGTAGCTGCTGTAGGTGTACTAGGTGCAGTAGATGCAGTAGGTGCAGTGGGCTGAGTAGGTGCAGTAGGTGCAGTGCGTTAAGTAGGTTTAGTAGGTGCAGTAGCTGCTGTAGGTGTACTAGGCGCAGTGGGTGCAGTAGGTGCATTAGGTACAGAAGGTGCAGTGGGTGCAGTAGTACAGTAGTTGCAGTAGCTGCTGTAAGTGTACTAGGTGCAGTAAGTGCAGTGGGTACAGAAGGTGCAGTAGGTACAGTAGGTGCAGTGGGTACAGTGGGTGCAGTAGGTATAGTAGGTCCAGTAGGTATAGTAGGTGCAGTAGCATGTAGGTGTACTGGTGCAGTAGGTGCAGTGGGTGAAGTAGGTACAGTGGGTGCAGTGGGTGCAGTGGGTGAAGTAGATGCAGTAGGTGCAGTAGCTGGTGTAGGTGACCTAGGTGCAGTATGTGTAGTATGTGCAGTGGGTGCAGTAGATCCAGTAGGTGCAGTAGCTGCTGTAGGTGTACTGGGTGCAGTATGTGCAATATGTGCAGTGAGTGCAGTGGGTGCAGTGGATGCAGTAGATGCAGTTGGTGCAGTAGCTGCTGTAGGTGCAGTAGGTCCAGTGGGTACACGTCCAACAGTAGTAACAACAAAACGTAAGGATGCAACACAAAGGAAAAGAGAGGATATACATGTGACCAGCAGGAAGTGTGTGAACCGTCAGATGTGTCAGGAAAACATGGCCTATTTGTGCAGACGTTCTTCTCTGGTTAATTTTCATGTTGGGACCTTTTGACCTCCTGCACTTCGATACGTCACATTGTAACAGAAGACGTATGAGTGCCAACGTTTTTTCCTGTGTATGTGCAGCTTGGACCTTTATGTAACTCAGTGTTGTCGATAAATACTTTAGTGCTTCCTGGGAGAACGTCAGTTTAATATTAATGTGTTTACACTTTTTTATGCTTCTGTGTTAAACATGATAAAAATGAAAGCAGACGTCGGCTTTGGAACATTGTGCAGCCGCCCAGCTCTCCTCTTCCATGTGACCTGTCTTGTCACTTCAAATCGCTGCATTATGGTTGTGAAAAGCCTGGAATAGTCCAGACTATCGATTTCTTTCCCTCGTCTTTAGTGGCAGATAATGACTTTGTATCTACATCTGACAATGATAGAAACTTTAGATAGAAACAATTGATTTCAGTCTCAGTGGATCCTGACTTCAAGGATTCAAGGTTTAATTGGTCTGTTATGGAACATGACATTAAATTTAAGTCCACCGACCACATGAGCAGCTGGACACTGATCCTGGGTCAGTTCCGGGAAAAGAAGATGCTTTCATTTCCATAATGTAACGGTCAAAGTTGTCTCTTCTTGGACATGAGTCTGTCAGCTTGCATCCGGTGGCTCCTTCGTTTCAGGCTGAAATCTCCACCTACCAGGAACCTGATGACACTGGTGACCCCTGACTCCTCCTGTAGCAGCAGCACCAAACTGACATTTACTGAAATAGCTCATCAGGTAAAAGATGGTTCTGTTACCTGATGGAACTTGTGGCTTCACACTGTGATTTCCTGTTTACATGTTACAATGAAACTCCTCTTGTCTTTCTCTGCTGGGCTTTGACCAAACATGTTTGTGCTGTCAGTCATCAGTCAGCACTGGTAGACAGCAAAGAATGTAGGCTGGAAATGTTTAAGACCTGTAAGTGAGACATTTAGGGACTGGACAGAGTGTAGGAATTATCTGAGTCCATGTTATTTTCATGAAGTGCTGAAACAAGTCTTTCCTAAAGTCACTCCGTTCATGTTGTAGTGATTATTTCAGACGTGAGACTCTGACCCTGCTGAACTGTGTCTGAGCTGCAGTGATACAACAGCTTCTATCACAGACACGTTTCCACGGTTGTGTGTGTTTGTGTACGCGTGAAAACACTCGGATGCAGCGAAGAGCAGCAGAGATGAGGAAAAGTCTTATAATTGCTAGAAAACTGTCACTGGACTGTTTCTCTACACTGCAATTACAGAAGAGAGAATAGGTCGTATTATTTAAGGACACATATGAGCCGTGTGGGCAGACAGAAGCAGAAAGGTCCTGAACCCACAACCCTTAATTACCTCACTGTGACGCACAAGCGCCTGTGAAGGATGCTGGGCTGAGGGTGAGCTTGTCCAAGTGTGTGTTATTTACCGATCCAGTGAACTCAGAGCTTCGCCTTTGCCTTAAGGGTCCAGAAGCGAAGGGCAGAGCAAGGAGCTTTCTGCTTCTCAGCAGTTTATTATTCAGCGCGGCGCCATTATTATTCCTCTTCTCTTTTAATAATCTTTTCTCTCACCTCTTAAAAGTTTCTATTAATCAAAGTGGCCTCATCCCTCTAACGCCTGAATTGCTGTGCAACGTGCCCCGCGGCTTGAGCTGGACTCGGCCCACGCGTTCTGCATCCCGTGTCTCCGGTCGACTTTACAGGCTTAGCGCTATGATCCAAAGCTGGAAGTGGCATTAATCATCGCCCACAGTTTGAAACAGATGCTCCTCGCCCCTAATGAAGCTGATTAAGTCAAATAAAGCAGGAGACTTTGAACGGAGGAGCATGAAATGAAAAATATATGTGAGGATAAAGTGAGGAGACTCGTTTTGACAGGAGGCAATCAGCGGCTCCCCCGGGGGTCCCCGGAGCTGCTTAGGAGGACACGGAGCGCGCGAGGAGTCCAGTTTATCTCATCTCACTTTAGGATGACTTGCAGTTTTTGTATGACATAAGCTATAAATGCTTGGAGTCATTGAGCTAATGCTGGGAATAAAGCATCCTCCTCACACGCTGCTGATCCACTCCTGCTGGTTATCGACCCGACAGATCAACCTCAGAAAATCCACAGAGTCTCACAGATCACGTGGTGCCAAACTTAACCCCGACCCCTGTGACACGGCGCTAAACTAATCTTCCAGAGGAACATCCTACCAGCAGCAAGAACCGATGAACAGCACACGTCTGTCTTCACAGTCTAGAAGCATGGACGGAATGATGGAAGGAATCAGGGTGCAGCGTCTCTGTGCGTGTGGACCGTCTAATGGTTACGAAGTTCCCCTGAGGGATCCGTTTTCTGGAAGGAAGCATCATTGCGTTAATTAAATGCAACCAGCAGCGGCTGTTATTCCAGCTGAGGAGGAGGAAGGTCCCATGAAAGAGACAGTTACACCGATGACTCACTCAGTCATGAAATTAGGTTCGACAGTCTCATAGAGACGTTCACTTGTTTAAATATGACTTTAAATCACATCTGGCTGACATCGCCACAGTAATGACGCTCATTAATCTTGGTCTTATTTCACAGAGGCGACTTGTGAGACTCAGGATGCAGCAATTAGAGATGAGTCACAAGCAGAATTAACCCTCAACCCTGACGGTTCCTCGCTGCAGGAGCTGGTGGACGTCTGCCGAAGCTGAAGACACAGGGAAGTGAGAGGGTGTGAACACTGGAGGCGTTGACTGGAGCCTCCACGTCGCCTCGTCTTCCCCTTTAGGCCTCTGGTTGAGGCGTTGCTCTAACAAGAAAGCTTTGTTGTTGTTGTTGGATTGTTGGACTGAGATGAGCTCTTTCATCCTTACATATAAAACAGGAGGAGATGCGGCTGTAACCCTGTAAAGCCCTTCATCATCATCATCATCATCATCATCATCATCATCATCATCATCATCATCATCATCATCATCATCAGTAGCAGCAGCAGCAACAGCAGCATCTTCTGTGCCCTAATGACCAACAGATGACTGCTTTAACGTCCTCTGGTCCTTCGTTAGAGTCATGTGTAATTGTGCAGGGTTTCAAAAAATGCACCTTCTTTCTGAGCGATCCAGAAAAGCACGTTAGACTAAGAGTTGACATTTTAGAATTGTGAGGGACAGACTCTCACCACAGCATGAATAAAACATAGAGACCTAACTCTCCAACACATTTGTATTCAATGCAATCTACCAAAAGCTAAAATTAAAAAGCTAATTAAGTGACTGGAGAAATGCAACAGATGCTTCCACACAGGATGTACAGACACGTGACGTCTGCTGACACGTTGATTGTCCTGGTTACCATGGCAACCACTCATCATCTGTTTGATCCAGATGGAAACATTTTAAAACCACTGGATGATTCTGTGCAGATGTTTATAGACCACATGTGTAAACCCAGCTCTGTTCATGTGTAGGATGAAGTGATTGAATTTGCCCTGCTTGGTGTCAAAATACCTGAAAACTATAAATCACATTGAGCATCTTTAATTTGGAGCCATCAAAGATTTGGAGGGGTGATGTGTTGCAATCACATCAGGACAAGTTCAAATAGGGCTGAACTCAAAGACCAGAGAGGCCAAGGAGTCATGGCGCAAAACAGAAACTACAACTACAGAACTAGATTCCTCTTTATGGATCATAAATAATCCAGAGGCTTTAAAAGAAGTTAAATCTTGACTAATTGTGAAATGATCTCTTGTCCAAAAGAACCAAGCTCCTCTTGACCACAGCATGAAATACGAACTGCAGACTTACATGAATTAAGATAATAAATAAACATCATCTTACTTTAAACTTTAAATTTTAAGATAAAGAATTAACAAGAACATATTTAAAACTCTCTCTCTCTCACACACACACACACACACACACACACACACACACACACACACACACACACACACGCACACACACGATCTATGGTAGCGTTCCCCTCTACACTAGGGGTGGATCACGCTCCACTGAAACAGCTACACTGGTCATCTGATGATGATGAAGATGATGAAGATGATGAAGATGATGATGATGATGATGATGATGATGATGATGATGATGATGATGATGATGATGATGATGATGATGATGACTACATTCTCACCTGTGTAGCTCAAACACACACTACTTTTTTTGCCAGTGGACCACGTTAGTTAAAATAACGTCTGCCTCCAGGTGTAAATGTCATTATATATTTTTATTTTTATATATTTTCACAGATAAAACAACTTGCATCTCTCTTTGTAGTAGAAGTAAAAATAGAAGGAACTGGATCGAATTTCGGGCTCAGGAGCGAACAGGCTCTTTATTCTCTGATGACGCATCCCTTCATATCTGTTAATTTAAAGGTTTCAATATTTGTTTTCCAGTTTCTGCGGCAACGTTCTTGTTTACTTGTCGTGGTATGTTCCAGATCTGTGTCTTGAGTCCTTGTCCTTAGTTTTGAGTCAGTGAACTCTAAATATAACTTGCCCTAATAAAGTGGTGATATTCATGCTTGACAGGAGTCCAGATTGAGTCCAGTCACCACATGCCCAGAGACAGAGCAGAGGACGATGTATGTAAAACTAATGAAGCCGTGCTTGTGAATGGAGGGAAATGTTACGCTGGCGTCTCATTCACTGAAAAGTGGAGGAAAGAGACATGAGTCATGCAGCCTGGAGCACAATTAAAGCCTGCTGCTCCTCCAGCTCCGTGTTGGCCGGTGGACCAGAACCAGACGCTCTGAAGCAGGCGATCAATGCAGGACTCAGTGCAAGAGCGGCTTCGTTTGTCTGAGTGTAAACATCCATCTGTTGTGTTAGAGGTGAATGATACGATGCACGCTGAGCATGTTTGCTGAGCTCAACAGAGGATGAAGTGCAGCTTTGTCGTTTTGTTGGCGTTTTCGTTTCCCCTCATATCAAGTTCAACATTTGACTGCAGGTTAATTATGATGCTGTGTATTTTAGTACATGCAGAATCACTGTAAAGGAATCATGACTTAGACTGAATGAAACCGTCATCCTTGACTTGTTTGCTTTTAGTGATGGGCAGTTTCTCTTTTGGCTCCTTGGTTCCTCGTCACATTAAAGAAAACAAGTCAAAACAAAACGCCAACTTTTCTCAACTGCGTTGACTGGAGAGGAGTTGCGTTTTTATTGCTTTTCCTCTGACTCATCAGGTTTCATCGCAGGACACATTGTGAGGCGAGAATGGGAAAGCAATGCGCTGCGAATTACTGAAAGTTCTCCGACGTGGCTGGAGCCGAAGCGCAGTGTGGCTGTCATTTAGAGTTATCTTCATTCCTACAGTTATGACTAAAACACAGCGACAGGAGAGAGGCGCGTCCACCGCAGGAACGACCCTTAAACCCACCGAGTCACTAGTAATCTATTACTTTGAGGCTGTTGTTATTGTCGTCCTTATATTTTGCCCAGCAACTTTTACTGGGATGACTCACCCAAGGCGGCTGTTACGCATGACAACAAGAGGAGGGGGGGAAATCAAAGGATAAGGTGGAGCGAGCAGATGTCAGGAGTCAGATAAAAAGGTGTTTGGCGCCGTGGAGCGACTATTTGAGACGGGGACAGGGTCACGTACCGCCGCGCACCGCACCGGGACCATGCAGAGCTCCAGACTGCTCAGCGGGACGCTCCTCTGCGCGCTGCTGCTTCTCTCCGGCACCGCTGGAGCCCAACTCTTGGACGGCGAGTCCGAGGAGGAGCTGAGCCCCAGAGCCCTGCGGGACTTTTACCCCAAAGGTCCGAACCTGACCAGCGAAAAGCAGCTGGTGAGTAGCTTTTGCGCGAAGATCGGGGAATTCACATTTTGAACTGCTTTACCTTTTAAAATATGCGAATGCACCTTTTAAACTATTGTTTATTTTATTGAACGATGCACATACACATTGGACTCTAGGAAAAGCGCAGTAATTACTGCCTTTTGCGCATCTATTAAATGCTGTCATTTTACGCGTGTGGCTCGTTTCCATCGTTTACTAAACATTTGCTTCCTAACAGCTCGGGGCTCTCCATGAGGTTCTTGAGAAGCTGCAGGCGAAGCGGCTGCCTTTGTGGGAAAAGAAATTTGGCCAAGTCCCAACGGTATTTACCTTTTAAATAAAGTCACTATTTTTGCCTGTGCGTAACTGCAGATGAATTAATCCTGTGCATCTCTCTGCGTGTGTCTGCGCCAGTGTGATGTCGGGGAGCAGTGCGCAGTGAGGAAAGGCGCGCGGATCGGGAAGATGTGCGACTGTCCCCGAGGAGCATTCTGCAACTTTTTCCTGCTCAAGTGCTTATGAGCCCCATCGGATGTGAATGTAGCGTCGAGATGTGGAAAGACTTCCTCGAGTCCATTGTAATTACTGTCATCTTTTTTTATTATGCAGCTGAGGAGCGGGTGCGGCGATTTAGTAAAAGAACTGTATATTTTAAAAGTAGCCAATAGCACAAGTGTAAGTCGTGTCGAACCGTAAGGTTCCTGTAAATATTCAGAACCACTTAATGTCTGCAGACCCACAGGACCATGTAATGCAGCAGAACCCACGACACAATAAACTGCACCGGACCACAAACACACTGTAAAGTCTGAACAGCAATATTCTGGGAATTATCAACGTTCTGCGCGTGGCAGCGCGTAAAAGTCTTTGGAGCTTGAACTATGTTGTTTCACATGAATGTTTTCGTGTCTTGACTGATGAAAATAATAAAGTGTGGACCATAATGTTTTGTAAAGCAGAGGCGTGGATGCATGTTCTTAATATTCACAACCGGTTCGGCTCCGGTGCGCACGGAGCCATTCGCGCAAAGCGCAGGTTTGCACTTATTATACAGACACCATTTGAGGGAGCTCACTCAAAACTTGAACAGTGACGTAATTGGATCGAACCAGGGAGTGGCTGTCACCTGTCAATCACACTGCCAGCACTTAAAAATAAAAAGAGCCTCACTGCGTCACATGAAGAGTTTGTCTAAGGCATCAGAGTGTGAGCAGCAACTGGAGAGGATCCATCAACAGTTAACTCGAATGAAAAACCTCAAAAGAACTTTGCAGTGACACAGGTTATAGTGAAATCCAAAATAGACTCATTCTTCTGGATGTTAAAATACTGATGGCTCATAAACTCAGATGTTAACGGTCAAGTCTCTCCACCAACCTTCACAGAGCATCACGTGAGCACCGGACAGTGACTCAAAACACATGGGTTCTAAAAGGTCCAAACTGATGAATGAGGCTGAGATCAGCAGCGTTTAAGGACACTTTCAAGTACAGGAATCTTAATTTGACACCACAATAGAAAAACAACAATCGTTAACCGAACACTGGCATGCTGCAGTTGAGCAGATCAGAGATCCTTTTACCTCAAAGCAACGTTCATTGGCTTGTTTCTTTGTTACTGTAATTCCGGGTGTGTGTTAAAATTCGCACCTCTGTTACTGTGGATCAGTTTCAGAGCAGCCACTGGCCATGAGGATTCACTCTGCATGATGTCGGTCCAACACGTGCTGTAGATCCAAGGCACACAACACTATCAGTACATTGGTGTATTATGGACATATGCTCATTAGAAGACTGAAATCACATACCTTTGCTTTTTTACTTAAGCGTCTTCACTGCATGTCCTTCATTACACTGGGCCATCACAGGTCAACAGTCAATAACCCTGGTTGGATCGAACCCATCCTCCTCTAAATGAATGTTTTTTATAGCGGGTGCAGAATCATATTCCACATCACTGTGCTTATCTATTATCCAGGCTCCCTCCCTTTGCTCCCTCATCAATAATGCACTGGAGACAAGAACAAAATGTTGGCTTTGTCCATGTGTAAACACTGGGGACGCTCGTTACCACACTGCACCTTGTGTTGTCCATCAAACTAAGACGCTTCCTTCTCTGGTCTGTCCTGTTGTTTCCGGGGAAGCTGTGATTGTCATTAGTCCTTCACAGACAGGTGTGGGGTGACTCAGAGCTTCCACACAGGAACAGCTCAAGCTCTTCTGCTTCACAGATCTAAAGGTTGTGTCAAAACCCATCTAATTACCTAAAATGAGTAGTGCCCTGTAAATATATAAGCCCCTATACAGTAAGTGTTTGTATAGCTGCTGTCATCAGGTTAGAGAACAAGCGCTCTCATGACTGTTAATCTAAAAGTGGAGCGAGGAAGACGATGTCTCTGCAGCAGCGGTAAACTGAAGACAGCATATGTGTACAAAAACTCTCCTCAGGACACGGAACGCAAGAAGCCACAGATTTAGATTAATCGGGAACCACAATTGTGCTTTTTCTGTAAGTTCAGTGTTAGATTTTCCAAATGCATTTAATTAGTAGTAGTTCAATCAACCTATGGCGTGGTGTTAGATGTGTGCCATCTAGTGGCAACGCTGCAGACTGCAAGCATCTCAATCTGTGCATTCCAAACGTGAGGCCGCCTTCGAGCAGCACTGAGTGAATGGATGGGGCTCCTTTAGATTCGTATGCTGTTTTTCCTTTGCAAGACTTTATTTCCAGCAATAGTTTGTCAAGTGTTCAGTCAACTTTTGTTTTTTAATGAGCGCTGCTTCCTAGATTGATTCTTTTAACATCTTGAAATATTCTGTCTGTCATTTCAGTTGGACACAAAGGAAACCCCACCATCTTCATCTTGTGAAGCATTTTCCAGTTGTCAAGCACTTTTTAAACATTCATGGCTGCCGCACTGACAATAACACTGTTTATCTGAGTTCCTGGACAGCAATACTTTCTCCAGACAGCGAGGATCTGTTATTGATTCCTTGGGGAATCACCAAATCTTGTAGCAATTGTGTATGTGGATGCAACGTTTTTTCCATCACACAATGTTCAGACCTGCAGCAATCAGCCAGTGGGGTAAACACTTGTTTGCTCGTTGTAATTTGACAGCAGAGTAAAGAATGACAGAGTGAGATGCTGACGGAAATGCTGAGAAACCGAAGAGGGAACGAGGCAGAGGATAATTGAGAGTGTGACGGATGGAGACGCAAAGCAGGTGACGAATGATGGAGGCTGGAATAGAGATTGTTCAATGAGAGTGACACCGCTGGGTGTGAATGGTTCAATACATCAACGGCAGACAATGCTCAGGGCGGTGACGTTGATTTACAGCATGTAAACACATGCGCACAGAGCTGATGTCACTGTGCGGGTGCGTCTGCGTCTGTTAACGAGGGTCTCAGCATACGCATAGATTAATAGATGCTCACAGTAGGTGTGTTGTGTTCTAAACACACACACCATGAAACACGTGGACATTAATACATTATGGTAAACATAGGGAAGACGTGGAGGCAAAGGGAAAAGAATGAGAGGCAGCAGAAAGAGAGGAGGAGGATAGGACCAAATAAAACCCAGCAGTGGAGGAACCACTGCAGTGGTCTAGAGGTCAGAGGTCAGCGTGGGAACTCAGTGTAGCTCTGCCCTCTGCTGGTGAGACGTCACTGCTCAAAGAGAAGTCCTCCATTTTTACTCCCTCTGTTTATCAGAAGTCTTTAAAATGATGAGAGACGGCAGGAGCAGCAGATTAATGTTAACGACTGCCTTAGACCGATTCTCACACCGTCTACTTTAAAAGACGCAGCCTTTGAGTGACAGTCCGTCAGTTTAGCTTTAAAAGGACACGTTTACTTCATGTTATGTTTAAGTCTGGTTGTTTACTTAGGACTCTAAAGGCCCACAGTGCAGGGGACGACTTATTTCGGGTCATATCAGCCACAGTTTGTCTGATGAAGCAGAGAATCAGGAGCAGCCATGTGAACACGGCCCGGTCGACTGTGCTGATGAAGCTGAAGGCGCCACAGCGATTTAAACAGCAGTCCTGTTTCAGCTGTGGTGGGAAGTCGAGCATGAATGTCACTCAAATCACTGAGTTGATCAGCATGTGATGGGGAACTTAACTGTCTCTAATGAGGAGCTGAGTCATCGTGTTCAGTTGTTAGCTCTAATGAGAGACAGTGGGTGACAGTTCAACCTATGGCCTGCAACATCTAGACTTTATAGTCGTGAGTTAATGCACGATTTTGCATTATTAATGCAAATACAAACAAACTTCACTCAAATCATAGTTAAATTATGTTTATTTAAAAATATAGAGGAACAGGAGCACTGGTGTAAACACACACTGACACCGAACCAAGTTCAAACCTGTTCAACTTCAAGCCAGACTGGAACTAAAGAAAGTACACATCTAAGTTTGTCTCAAACACTTCCCAACGGTGCACACAAGGCTGAAATGTGGTCAGATCCATACGTTCGGAGTTATGCTCAGCATTGTGGCCGTCAGTGGCCTTCACTTACATCATGAAATCAAAGAGAAGCAGGAGCTTAGTACTTGTGTGCAGGAACATGTCTGGAAAGACCAGCAAAACTATAAAATAACTCATGGGTGAGGTTCTCATAGATCACTCACTTTGACCATGAACTGACACGACTGAATCACCTGCGTCACCATTAAACCAGAACATGTTTGGAACAGTTTGTGAACTTCTGCTAATTTAAAGAATGGCATCAAGTAGCTTCAGTGAAGGCCAGTGCTTCCCTAGAATAAAAGTGTGGGTTAATAAACAACTCTGAAATACAAGGTCTAGTGAGAACAAATTAAAAATATACACATCAAAATTTGTTTGTTTCATTTTCAGCTGTTACAACCTAAAAGATTCAACATGTTTACACAAAGAACACAGACACTGCAGTAGTTTTACCACATCCACTTACTTCAAGCGTTATTAGACTGCCTAACTGATGTGTGAGGATCTAAACAAACATGAGGTTTCTCACCTCAATAGATTTGAACAAAACAAAATGTACTGTAGTTGTGAGTGTAGCCACTCTGCTAGTATAACAATCAAAATATTCATACAAAATGATTATCCTTGGATCAAAACTAAGAATATCAGTATAATGTAACACAATGTTTAGATGAAGGTGGTGGATTTGCCTTTGAGCAAGGCTGAAATGCTCCATGGCACATATTCCAAGATCTCACTGTCTATGAAACATTGGAAACTGACAGCAGATGAAAATTAAAGGATTCAGATATGTTTTTTGGGAAGTATTCCATGTGTTTTTCTGCTGTATTGCAATCTTAACATTTTGTGCCAAACGCTGCATGACAGCTAACGCCATAGACACACACAGATGTTTGAGTGTGATAGAGAAGCTGCTGCGCATCAGTCTGGTCCCGATAATATCATGAGTTCCCTTAGTAGCTTGAATCAGTTCAGGGCAAGTGTCTTCTCTATGTAGAACCATCTTCCAGCTGCTCATCCTGAAAAGGGTAGCTGAGAGCAGGAGGAAATCCTTGACTCCGAGGCTGTTCGTCCAACAGCATCAAATCCTCCACATCTTTCCCTTTGTACCTCCTTCGACAAATCTTTACAGTCACTTTCCTCCCCTGAAAGACTTTGAGCGCTTCTTTGGAAGCCATGGCTTTGGCGGCGGCTTCATCGCGCCCGTACCCTGTGCCTATGTAAACAGTCTGACAGCGAATCTCACACACGTGGCCTTCCTTCTGTGTGCGACCTGCAGGGAGACCTGCGATGTCCTTCAGTGGCACAAACACGCAGGTCAGGGTTTGTTTACATGACTCCACGCAGCTCCGAAGAATTTCAAAGTGGTCCAAGTTGGGACCAAAGCCGCCTGCTGATACCAGCTTCCATGCCACTGCTTTGTAAAGGCGGTTAAAGAATGACTGGTGCTCCGCTGGAGCCTGTGGAGGAGGCCCTGCTTTCTGACTCACAGGCCGCGTGGTTGTCCTCACAGCAGGTCGACTGTCAAGCTCATTAGGCCCACATTTGGCTCTTTTCACGCAGCCATCAGCATCAGCCTCTACTAATAACGACACAAAACACAGGACAATGTTAGCTGCCTCAGGAAGCGGATGTAATGAGAAAACCGAGGCTGCAACCTCAGGTGTGGGTGAGGAAGGAACAAATCTTCTGTGTAGGTAATTACCCAGAAACTCGCTGATGTAGAAAACAGCAATACAACAGCGGTCAGCGGTTGATAACGAGGAGCACAACATTTGTAGGGATTCAGATATTGAATTCATTTATTTATAGCTTGTTTATCATAACCAGAATATAAATGTTTTTACTTTTGCACAGCTTCTTATTTGAGTCAACAGAATAAAAATACCTAACTGCAAACTAAAGATTCCAGCAGTCAATGTGCTCCAGGTAGATAATTTGCAACAACCTTGTATCACACTATGAAAACGCCAGAAATAACTGTTCCTGGACATTGAAGATCTTAGACAGTAGCATAGTTACTTTAGTGGAATCATGAAATGAATTACCTTTTGCGGCACTTCTCTTTCCTTTGATCATGACTTCATCTTTTGTGGTCCTGTGGACTGGAGGATCCTGGACAACTATACCTTCGCCCATCTCCTTGATCTTATCCATTACAACCTGGGGATAGCTGAGGAATGCAGAGAACATGAATAAGCCGCTGTTCGAGGGGCTGGGTGTGTGTTTACTGCTCAGCGTGACCTACCTGCAGCCGAGGAAAACGTGATTGGCCCAGACCATGGACAGAGACAGCAGCCTGTCCACATTGCTGTTGGACACTCCTGGCTCCACTGTGGGGAAAGCCTCCATGTTTTTGAGGATGAACTCTCTGCGAGCGAGCCACTGCTTGTTGCTCTCACAGTAACCTCTCAAAGTGTCAACCCACTGGGCCAGCTGCGGGTTCTGGCCCAGGTACTCGGAAACCGTATCTTCTCCGTTCCTCTCCTCTGCCATCCCTGTAGCAACAAACATGTGTAAGCACAGCAAACAAAGGATTTGTTTGTGTACAGCTACCGTGATTAAAGCTAATTACGTCTAGCAAGTTCACTAAGGGCGTGGATTGATTACAACCTAGCACCTTAAACCACAAACAGCGGCTAAACAGTTGCTAACTTGCCAGGCTGACGACTGGTCAAGCTGACTTGTAGGTAACTAGTTAAATGTTCTCAGAATACCACTCACAAACTTGACTTTAGCAACTAGCTAACGCAAAGTTGAACTTAACATTCAGGCGCGTGACATTAGCTCAAACAGAAGACACGTCCATAATTACAACGTACAATCGAGGTTAAACTGATAACAATAATGATATGTTGTGCTACTGATCGTTAAAACAGTCGACATACCAAGCTTTCTGTTGCGATGTGTCGCTAACTAGCTACATGTCCGAATGTGACGCAAGACTGAAGGGGCTGCAGTTTGTTGGGGAAGAACTACAATTACCAGCGGTGCTAGCGTTAGCTGACTACTGGTTGCTAAGACAATCAGAGACTTACGTACAAGCTTTTTAAGCAAATATAAGTGGCTTTTATCGTCGCTTAGCACGAATAAACATAACGACAATCACACTTATTTAGTCACTTTTAATTCAAAGTTAACGGTGACCAATAATGACAAAGCTTTCTGTTAGCAAACAACTTGCAAATATATCCCGTGATGCTTTGCGTCTAAACGTAACCAAACTGCGACGGGCGGTTTATTTTGGTCGCTGAATGAGAAGCTCATTGCCTCTTCATCATAATTTTAAAGAATCTAATGTGAATTAAAATGATTCACGAGCTGTTGCTGGCGTTAAGTGGATACCCGGGGACCATTTTTACATGGAACAAGCGAATTGGTTTGCAGGTAGAACGTGCAGCTGTTTATTGACTAGCAAGTGTTTCGTACCAAAAACACAAATCGGTTATTTATGCGTTTCTGTGCAAATGTAAGTGTTAATGCATCGACTTTCGTCTTCTACTAGCAAACGTTTAGTTAACGTTACCGCTAGTTCTAAGAGAATCTGGATCATTCCGAAGAATGACGTAAAGTTGATGTAACGTCCTCATTTGGCATTTACTGCACTGTAATAACGGGTTAAATGGCACCCGCTAGACTAAAGTTCACGCACAAGTACCTACTACAAACTACACGACAAAATAAGCAAAAAAAGAATGAACGTGTCCAATCAGGCATTGCATAAGTAATATAAGAGGTGCATTCATTTTAGTTACTTTACCTTAGCTGCTTCTCTTCCGACTGTGGAGGGAAACCTGTGCTCTAGGAGTGAGAACACGCACACTAAATACCTTCTCCTGTGGCTTGTCTGTGTCCTCTTTCCCGACAATGAGGGGCAGGACTCAGGTAATGGGCTATAGTGTTGAACAATGTCCCCTTCTGAGTAATGTGTATGAAAGGTAGGGAGTGGGGCTGTTGACATGCTGATTTACATTACGTGCCTCATAGGCATAGGCGTTTCATTTGACCAATTATTATGCAAAACAGCCATTGACCTCCTCAGCTCTCAGGCCATCAGTTAGAGGACCAGTAGCGACCTCAGGATACAAACTAAATATCTATTCAGCATTTAGTGGCTGTGTAACTTAGAGTGGTGTTAGATTTTATCACTCTTAAATCCAGGTTAAAACATTGTATTCTACAGTGTGAGTTACCATGAACCATCTTTCCCTCTTTACTTCTCTCCACGTCTCTTAGATTATTCTTAATTAGCATCAAAAAGCTTTTATGTTGTTTTGTACCTCTTCTCTAAAATTGTTTTAAAGGTGTCCCAGGACCTGCCCTTCCTTCACCCCAGCGAGACTAGTGTCCTCAACCGTCTCTGTAAGCTGGGCTCTGACTACATACGCTTCACAGAGTTCATAGAACAACACACTGGTCATGTGCACCAACAAGTATGTCCAAAATACTACATCCGGTCACTTAAACACATTCTTTGGCTTTGTCTTGAAATGTAATATTTGTATCGCATGAGTTTTAATTTCACTCTTCACCTTCAACTGCCAAATGAAAGCTGTGACTCTTTGAACAACCATGTAAAAAAATTAAAAGCTGTGTTTGGTTCTGCAGGAACATCACACAAATCAACCCACCCAGACTGGACTTCATGGAATTTATCTGCGGGCTTTCTGCACAGGGTTGGACTCCATGCTGCAGCCGTACAGACAGGCCCTGCTGGACCTTGAACAAGAGGTAAAATTATGACACAACCAACATCAGCTAACGAAGCAGCATGTGAGAGCGTTGTCAGTTAATTATCTGTACGTTACAGTTCCTTGGAGATCCACATCTGACAATATCCCATGTGAATTACAAGCTTGATCAGGTAAAGCCATAATGCAACAATATTATAAATGCAGAGTATTAGCAGGTCTGTTTGTTTAATAATCTGGATTGTTGTTTAAGTTCCAGTTGCTGTTTCCATCTGTGATGATGGTGGTAGAGACTATAAAGTCACAGAAGGTAAGAAATGTTTATTTTAATTTTAGCAGAGGCTCAGTCGGCACCAGTTCCCCAGGCAGAGCCATCTTCTGAATAATTGCAATAAACAGAAATGTTCGTTTTAGTTCTAATGTGCTATTGTTTGTGTCATGCTCTGCATTTACCAAAATCAAGGCAATATTGCCTTAAGATAGATAAATGGATCATCCCTCTTTAGAGGGATGATCCATTTATCTAGTTGCTCAAGGCACTACAGTGTACACATAGTTCAAGAATAACGTCCTGTTATTTGCCAGGAACGATATACCAATTATTCACATATTATTTCATGATAAGGCTGTTTCTCTACACATTATTTTCCTGACCATGGGAGTCAGAGACTGTTAATGAACATGATTCTGTTCATGTGTTTTGATTATATTTCTATTTCTGCTATATAAATAGTAATAAACTCACTGTACAACTCTCAGATTTGCATTTTGTCAGTTATTTTAGGGTGTTTGCTTCTCCCCCACCCTACAGCAATTTTATACAAACTTGCAGAACAAAGAAACCCAGGGAGGCCCCTCCAGGAAAAGAACAAGAAAAATGCTAATCTAGAAAACAGCTTCCGGAGCACTTGAGGATCGTGTAGACTAGACACCTGGGTAACAGAGCTAACAGTTTTGTGGTCTGCATCTTGTCTGTGTTGCTTTAGATCCATGGCTGTCAGATCCTGGAAACCGTGTATAAGCACAGCTGCGGGGGGCTTCCTCCTGTTCGCATGGCCTTGGAAAAGTAGGTCATCTACATTTTGTCATTTTAAAGTGTGTGACTCTGTAAGTGTGAATTGTTGTGTGTAACTAGCCTCTAGGGAGCTCAGTGACGACTGGGATTGGCTCAAGCACCCTTTGGCTCCTAATACAAGAAGTTCTGAGGAATGGTTCTCTTGTAATATGTTAATTAATCAAAATTAATCAGTTGATTTATATAGACATTAATCAATCAGCTAAATAAATCAAGGGTTTTATGCTATTGATTTTATTTGGGTTATTATGAAGGGTAAAGCTTGTACCAAGTCTAACAGCTGATTACTTCCATAAGGTGTCATACAATCATATGTCTTTGCAGGATACTTGCTGTGTGCCACGGTGTCATGTACAAGCAGCTCGCAGCCTGGATGTTGCACGGTTTGCTGTTGGACCAAAGTGAGGAGTTCTTTGTGAAGCAGGGGCCCAGTGCAGGAGGTGCTGCAGCCAACCAGGAAGAGGAGGAAGAGGACCTGGGGCTGGGAGGCTTGAGTGGGAAACAGCTCAGAGAACTTCAGGACCTGGTGAGTACAATCAGGCACATAGGCCAACAGACACATCCAACACTGAACAAGAGCTCAAGGAATCTCATTCTGGTGTCTTCTAGTCATGTCTTTCATAAGCCTGTTGGGCTCATGAGCTCTGACTCAGCTGCCTGACTTTTAACCTCCTTGTTTGTATTCAGTCTTAATTAATTGAATTTCTGTTGCTGCTCAGAGGCTGATTGAGGAGGAGAACATGCTGGCTCCCTCCCTGCAGCAGTTCTCGCTGCGAGCAGAAATGCTGCCATCTTACATTCCCATCCGAGTAGCGGAGAAGATCCTGTTTGTGGGAGAGTCTGTGCAGATGTTTGAAAACCACAACCACAGCCCATCTAGAGCAGGTACTGGGTTGTGGGACCGTTGTAGAGATGCCGTATTGTCTATGTGTCACCGAGAATATGCAAATCATGATAGTTTGCTTTACTTTAGGCTCCATTTTGAAGCACCAGGAGGACATGTTTGCTGCTGAGCTGCATAAACTCAAGCAGCAGTCTCTGTTCAGCCTGGTGGATTTTGAAAATCTGATTGATCACATCAGGAGCACAGTGGCAGAGGTGAGCTCACTGGCTGCAGCATTATTTTCTTCTTTCTGCTAAATACTAAAACTAATGCTGCTACTCACGTTGACTAACCAGTCAGAATCTTATTTTCCAGCATCTCTGGACATTGATGGTGGAGGAGTCAGATCTGCTCGAACAGCTCAAGGTTTGGATCCATGACCTTCACGGTGAAGCCTAAATTAGTGAGCAGTGTTCTGACTTTTGATATATTCTTCCAGATTATTAAGGATTTCTACTTGCTGGGTCGTGGAGAGCTCTACCAGGTTTTCATTGACCTTGCACAGCAGATGCTGAAAATGCCACCAACAGCCGTCACTGAGCACGGTAAACGCTGGCATGCGAAATGCATATGAAAGTAGGTCACCGGAGTCGCAGGAGATGAGCTTTTATCTAATGTTTTTTTCTCCCTCAGATGTAAATGTGGCTTTTCAGCAGGCCGCTCACAAGGTGCTGCTGGACGACGACAACCTCCTTCCTCTGCTGCATCTCACTGTAGACTACCAGGGCAAAGACAGCAAAGGTGAGTCTAACACCCCAGATAAAAAAATAACAGCATTTGTCTTTTCATGCCTCTACTGTACTCTGTAGGCTTTAGTGTTTGTGGTCAAGCCAAGTCTATCCAGTCTCATATCTGAGACTGCAGATCAGACAACACACACATAAGCAGCTACTTGTTACTTTGCCTGTGTTTTTAGATGTGACAGGCAGCAGAGAAGGAGCCACTCCGCCACAGGACACCTCCCCTCGTGAGGTTCCACCCACTGGCTGGGCAGCTCTGGGTCTCACCTACAAGGTTCAGTGGCCGCTGCACATCCTCTTCACCCCCGCTGTGCTGGAGAAGTGTGTATTCCGCTCACTGCTGTTTGTGCCGAGCACACCTGGGCCCGGCTTTTCCTCATCGTTCCTCGTTTGTGTGGACAGGTACAACGTTGTGTTCAGGTACCTGCTGAGTGTGCGGCGGGTGCAGTCTCAGCTGCAGCATTGCTGGGCTCTGCAGATGCAGAGGAAACACCTCAAGTCCAGCCAGACAGACGCAGTGAAGTGGAGACTACGCAATCACATGGCTTTTCTAATTGACAACCTGCAATATTACTTGCAGGTGAGTAAGAGAGACACTAGCAGCTCTTTGCCGCAGCGCTGTTTTTTTCAGAGCAACTCTCTTTTTGTCTGGAGGTGGATGTTTTGGAGTCTCAGTTCTCTCAACTGCTGCAGCAAATCAACTCCACACGAGACTTCGAGAGCATCAGACTGGCCCATGACCATTTCCTCAGCAACCTGCTCGCTCAGTCCTTTATCCTCCTCAAGCCGGTGCTGTATCAGCCAAATTGTGTCAGAACTTGAGGTCCTGATTATTTTTCCTTGAATTTCTGCTCACTAATAATTGACGTCTCTGTAAATGATTCTCCTTTAGGTTTTCCATTGTCTGAACGAGATCCTGGAACTGTGTCATAACTTCTGCTCACTTGTGTGTCAGAATGTGGCTTCTCTGGATGAGAGGGGAACATCTCAGCTCGACTTCCTGGTCAAGGTACAGGTACTGACCTCTATGTAAAGTGTCTTTGAGAATGCCTTTGTAATACTGCCACTGTTAAAACTTCAGGGCTTCAGGCGGCAGTCGTCCTTACTGTTTAAAATCCTTTCGAGTGTGAGGAACCATCAGATAAATTCTGACTTGGCTCAGCTGTTACTGCGACTGGATTACAACAAGTACTACACACAGGCCGGAGGCACTCTGGGCAGGTAGGACAGCAAAAAAAAAAAAAGGCGAACGTCAGAGACTGGCCTGTTACATGAGCAGTAAATTGAACATATTTGACACTAAAATAAGTTTTTTTTTTCCCAGTGTTTAAGAACATTTATGACAGAATTAAGACATTCCCATCTACGCTGGACAGAAGAAAAAAACAGTACCTAACTCATCAGACCTGAGGACATTGTTTGGGCTTTTGAAACTTGCAGTGCATGTGGATTCCACTCTATTGATGCAGAAGGTATCTTAGACACACCTGAAGACGTAGCATGAATCTCCTACATAACCTGCAAACTGAAATAGCACTAAAATGAAGAGGAAGGTGTTTGTGTGGTTTACCTTGTATAGACTGTATATATTAAAACCTCTGGACAAAATAAACTATTAAAATGAAACAAATTGCGACCTTTATTATTCCCTAAAAACTGACAGGATGAATGTATGTACAGCAGAGGCATGCAACAGAACTGATGTCAAACACTGAACATGGCTGAAGGCATTTCGCACGCAAAGTCAGATTACGAGGAGAAGTCGTGGTAAAACTGAGGCTTGTTGCTGAAATCCAGGCGCTCGCCACAGATCAGGCTCTGGATGAGCCACTCAGCAGAAACTAGCGGCACTTCCTGGGACTTCACACTATTCACCACCAAAGGCGGACAGGCACCGTCCGTCACCACCACGTCGTACTTGTCGACAGGAATGTCTGCAATCGAAGGAAAAGCAAACTCAGAAACTACTGGATTTCAGCAGTGCTGTATTCTGACTGTGAGGTGGAGTCTGTACCAGCGCTGTCCTTGTCTGCGTGGAAGTGTCGGACAGAGGAACCTCCACCCATGGTGATCAGCTGTGCCCACACATCCACTGGCTTCTCAAACACCAGGAGGACACGCAGGCCTTTGAACGGGCTGCTGCGGGGATGCCTGTCGGGGCAGAGTTCACAGATTCGAAGTCCAGTAAACCAAGCACAGCTGCTCATGTCCACATCTCTACTGATGTGAAGCATATGAGCGTGAGGCGTCATCTTACCACTCCACGATGGCATCATCTGGCCCCATGCCAGCAGGCAGCAGGTAGTTCCTGTAGTTGAGCAGCTTGTTCTCTTTGCAGCAGTCACGCACCCATATGTGCGACACACACGGCACACCGCTGGCCAAGCACAGAAAGTACTTCCTGGTACGACAGTGCTGGTCTGCAATGAGCAGGCTCTGGTAGGCAGCTTTGCACTGGAGGGACCAGAAACAAGGAAAGCTAGACATGAGCCTGGTGAAGGTTTCATAGTTTCTAGGTTAATCCAATTAAAATGAATCTTATGAAAATCAACATATTTCCACATATGATTGAGTTTGAGTAAATTAGAATTCATACAATATAAACACACAGAGGTTCTAAATTCTCTGAGTTGAAGCTGTCTGTGATTATTCTAACCTATAATTATTAGTGAGGTTACACTGTGCATTGTATAATGAGGTGGATCTGTTGTTTTGGCCCCTATCGTTGGTCAAAGTAAAGACCCAATCCTGATATAAAACTGTCCATCTCCAATATTTTTGTCCTACTGGTACCCACCTGTTCTTCGTTGAAGTCGGGCAAGATGAAGCCTCCACCTGCCTGCAGCTGGGACTCTGTGTAAGCTTTGTTGTATGGACCTGTTTGCACGTAATCTGCCGAGGAGATGAAACGATGATCACTGATCTTGTTATTATATGAAGCAGAGACAGAACTGTCAAGACACACTGTAATGTTTGATTTCTGTCGTCGTCTGCCTCACCCTCCTCCTCCTCGTCGCTGCTGAGCTTGTTGGTCAGTCGATCGCTCTCAGACGAAGCCGTTAGCATAAAGGCGAAGCCCATAAAGAGTGATGCATTCTGGGGCATTGGGCCGTGGGTCTCCGCTACATCAGACTGACCGGGAAGATCGGTGCCGCTGCCAGAAGTGTTACAGACACTGACCCGCTGAGCTGTGGACAAAAACAAACAAAAGAACCATGGTGTTTGCCAGTTCAAACAATACAATACATACAATCAGTGTAACAAGTTTTATTCACCCGTTCGTTTTATTTTGTCTTTTCTAATAGTTAAACAACACAACATCAGAATAACAGATGCTGCTATAGGTTTGAGTGATTTGGCTGGAAAGACACCCTTGAAATACACCTTAACTACTAAACACCTGCCCTTCACCTGTGGACCAACACCATGGTACTGTAGTGGCTTGTTACTAATTACCAGTAATTATCAGCCTCAGCAGCAGCAGATGGACACAGGTCCCTCGGGGGTCAAATGTCTCAAACATTCAAACAAGTTACAAACATTCTGTATTTAAAACTAAAATCGACAATCGTCAATCAAAATCATGTTAGCGTTAAACAGAAAGATTTAAAATTGTTTTAAAATTCATCTAAAAATCAAGTTTTATAACTATAAAATACATGGCGACATTAAAAAAAACTCTAAAATCTAGTCTAAAATCACGTTCTGTATTATGACTAAAGTCTAAAACTGCTTCACTGACAGTTAGAATTACATACAGGAGGTAGTCAAGTAAAAAGAAAACATCACAAACAACCCATTTGTCAGAATCAACTCTAGATGATATTAGACACAATCATTAGTCCTCCTCCTCCTCCTCCTCATTCAACTACGGTCACAGATTGGTGTACCAGCTCTGCCCGCCCCCCTGCGGCCTCTCTTTGACGGCGACCCTGTGCCCTCAGAGGTAATCAGCTTCCTCTTGCCGGAGGGTCCTGGAGTTCTGGGGCTGCTGGAAGAGCGGTTTGGTGTGTTCTGGGCTGTTGAGTTTCCCCTGCGCCTCCGCTTCCCCTCCACCAGGTTATCTAGAGAAAACGAAGAAGCCCCAGGAATCAACAACAGAATCAGCAAAACAAAATATAATATTCCGTGGCATTAATTAATCTGCATCCAGCTGTGTTGGCTTTACCCAGACTGATGTCGGAGGCCTTGGCCAGGGGAATGGTGGGCTCGTAGGGTCCGAGGCTGTGCTGCTCCCTCAGCCGGTTTCCCTGCTCCAGCGACAGGATGACCGAGGTCCTGTTGTACCACTGTCTCTGACCGTCCCTCTCCACGTGGTAGAACAGCTCCTGGCCCTCGGTTTTATGGCCTTTTACAACACCTACGCGCACACAACACACCCCCCACAACCCCAGCCATGCATCAGCCTCTATAGACCATGAGATCTTCCTGCACACTTTATTTTTATTAACAAAGTTATTGCATAGATGTAGTTATTAGCAGCAGCATCATAACAAACTGTCTCCAAGTCTGTTGGAAGCCAGTTCAGTTCTTTGGCTCCCACTCTCCATCATTACCTATGCTGAAGTACTCGTCCTCCAGCAGGGCGGTGACCTCTGTCTCCAGGGGAACGGGATCACACAGCAGGACATCCTTCCCCGCCACCTCACACTCGTAGCCGTCGTCAAAGCGCAGGCGAAATCTCCCCTCTCCTGCATCGCTGATGATGCGGCCCGAGTAGAAGTAGCCATTTGACGACCATTTGGCCACCACACGCAGGCCAACGAAGCTGCTTCCAGCTGAGCTTGTCTCCTCCGGTGATGACCTGAGGGAGTCTGAGTGGCTGGGCAGCTCTATGTCTGTGGGGCTGACGGGAAGGCGTGGGGGGAGCATGCGAGTGTAGGGCTCATCCTCTGAGGAGGACAGAGGCTGGCCATGAGCACTGAGTGTCTGCAGAGAGCCAGCAGCACCTCCCCTTGAAAAAGAAGCAGAGGATCAAATTAGACTGGAGTTAGTCACCCTCCTATAGAACTCCTGAGCATTCCCTTTTAATATTTATCTATAAATAAATATCAAAGCCATAAAGCTGTTAAAATCCAGACAGTGCATCATGGATGTCACCTTATGAGAATTCTGATAAAAGGATCACTTGTTCTTGTTCTTTAAAACAAAGATGGTAAAGTTATGTAACCGATGTCTGGTAAAGCACTAAAAAACATCCCATAAGCTGAGTGAGAAGATTAGGTGTGAGCAGACCTATGAAGGTGGAAAGCAGCAAGAGTTAATAGATGCTAGTTGCTGACGGCAGTGTGGGTTTCAGCACTTTCATCCCTGCTCTCCTAAAGTTCTGGGCGAGCCTCAGGGAGGACTCACCTGGACGAGGAGGAGCGGGATGGGGGGCGGCCCCTTCTAGCCCTTCCTCTGGGGGTCAGCGGGACGAAGGCCCGGGACCCCATGTTGCCGAAGCCTCTGCCCTTTGTGACCACTGACCCTGCCCTTTGACCCCTGTGACCCCTCTGTTGTTGCCCACCTCCCCTTCTGGGACTGCAGACACACAGAGGGGACGAAGGGAGCCAGTCAAGTTGCGCAGGCACTAAACTGGGACATCTCCCAAAACGAAAAGCCATCCATCCATAGAGGAAGGAGGGAGTCTAGTGTCCTCAGATTCACACCTGGCAGCAACTTGTACCTGAAGCAGGCAGGAGTCAGTGAATCACTGAGAAATTAGGGTATTAGAAAGTCAGAGACAGTGAAGGTGTGACACAGGAATAGCATGCAACTAGTCCAGGGGGTGAAGCAGAAGGAGGAGGAGAGAACCTGGCCAGCAGCCTGGAGGCGGTACCTGGTGGGTTTGGGCCCTCGGCTGGGCGGCATGATGAAGTCTGGTCTGATGAGGCCGGCGTTGCTGCTGATTCCTCCTGAGCTGTGCTGCAGGCTGGAGGCTTTGGACGACAGAGAGCTGATGTCACCAAGGTCACCAGAGGTCACCGAGCTGCCTGTGCGGCACGGGGAGATGTCGTCCAGTACCTGGCAGTCCACCACTGGTTCCTCGTTCTCCTGGTCACACCAACGGCAAAGACCAGGCATGTCACTCCAAGCAGACACCACACTCTCATGCATCCACTTAGCATTAGACAAACCTCAGTGACTTTGCGCTCCACCTCTTTACCGTCCTCATAATACACATCTGTGATGATCCTTGTGATGGTGGTCCGCACTTCTTGGATGGTTCGCACGTGTCTTCGGTGGGCAGGCCCTGCGTTTTTCCTGAAGGACGGAGTCTCTGAATCGCCCTGTTGGACAGAACAACAGTGTCATCTAGACAGGACAGGAAGTCCCATTTTCCTTCCATGTGTTAAACTGCTGGATGCTCATACCCTGCCAGCTGGGGAGCGCAAGCCCAGGGCCTCAGAGCTGGTCTGTTGAGAGACCGTCCGCTGACGGAGCTGAGACAGACAGGACACCAAACTATATTATAACAGTTGTAACGTACCCACATGCTCATTGTCAGTAATCGTTCAGTGTATGAGAAAAATGTGGTGCTACAGTAATTCACAGACCTTGTTGGTTGGAGTGGAGGTGATGGTGATGTCGAAGGCCTGCTGAGAAGCCGCCTTCTGCCTGGCATCTGACCCGTTTGAGGTGGGAGGCTCCGAGGCCTCAGGCGGCCTTCGCCTCTCCTTGGACTGCTCAGGTTCTGGCGGTTCCTTGGGGTTCTGCTGAGGTGCTGCTGCTGCTTCCTGCTGTGAAGGCTCCGATTGATTGTTCGGGAAGCTGTTGCATCCCAGCAGTGATTCCTGGGAGTTCCTCTGTGGCGAGGCGAACAGCTCCGCCCTGCAGAGAGGGTGAAAGAGATGGTGAAAGCCATCTGTTCAGAGAAACCTGCTAGTTTCAGATGCTATAGAGAAACTGTACAATCTATGCGAGTCAATGGATCCAAGCAAAGGCTAATAACCTGTTTGAGTGACCAGTTTGATGGACCAGTATCCTTTAGCAGTATTCAAGCTTAAATTTAGTTTCAGATGTGTTTGGTGTAAAGCAGACGATAAAAATGCTCTGACTTCATGTCATCATCCATCTGATAAGTTGTCTAACTTTGTTTACGCTGTATAGTTTTTCCCCCACTTTGTTTTTGAGCTGAGAAAATTCTACAGCTGCAAACCTTCAGTAAAACCTACTTCGCTTAGACGAAGCCTCGCTGCTTCCGGTCTCTCTGGAGACGTTTCAAAAATAACCACACATCCCACCTCCAGAATCCAAAGTAGGTCTCACTGCTCCTCTCCCTCACTCACACGTTCAGATTAGACCCATTTTCTTCTACTAAAACATTAACAGCAGAAGTCTGTGTATATTTATGTCCGGGTCAAAAGGAAACAGGGCTCCAGCAGAGCAGCAGCAAAATTCTCAACATCCCACAAACACCACTGGGGCATCACTGCTATAATGATAATTATGTAGCAGTACAGTAACTGAAAATACTCAACAAAATGACATAACGTTTGACTGGACATGAGCAGCTCTTACCTGACCGGTGTTGTGTCGTCTTCCTCTGCATCCTGCTGTCTGTGAACCTGTCTGACTCGACTGAACACCGAGCTGCCGGGACGACAAACACCCGCATTTTAACGACAATTGAAAACGAAGTCACCAGGAAAATGAAATCCGACAGGATCGATAGTAACTAACGGAGCATGTTGGGCTCAGTATGAGCCATATAAGGGTGTCACTGCCACTGACACCACCAAATGGGGCCTAAAAATAACTGATGCAGCGACTAAAGTCAAGTCAAAGACATGGCTTATTAATTTTCTGTTAGGTTTAACCATAGCGCTGTGTATAATTGAGTCGAGTAAATTTAATTTAGTAAGGCCAACGTTACAAATACGCCTCAGGGGCCTGATTATCTGTGCAGAAACAGTAATAGAGCAATAGATGCTGTCACAGAAACAGAGAGTGCTGCAACCATTCCACTGTACAGACCTTACAGTATTCTACATAAATCTAAATGATGACTGAGAGCACAGTGTGGTCAGAGACATGCACACTGCTCGTCTTTATTCTCAGGAGCCTGAAGGAGAGGATGTAATAAACGTATGAAAGAATCCAGTTAATGTGCATAACGGCAGAAAAGCAAGTTACCTGGTTACAGCCTTGGCAACTGCGTTAGTCTTGACAACCGATCCATCATCTTCTGATAGTGTTGGCTCTGGGGAAGAGTCATCTATATCAATGAGAGTGAACGGCCTCTGTTGACACCATGTTGTTTCAGCATTCAAATGGCTCTTACTCTGCAGGCTGAAACGCTCTGAGCTGCCCTCTTCAACAGGAGTCACCAACTTCATCCTCAAGCTAAGCTTCCCATCTCCCGTTTCTGTGGTTTCCTCTCCACTTCCTCCAGGCATGATGTCACTGCCAGCCATCGCCACATCTCCAGAAACATCCCCCGCCACATCGGGCTTTTCAGAAAAGCAGCTGATTTCTGGAAATACAAGCAGCTTAACATTAGATCATTCATAGCATATGAGCTGCTCCCCTGTGCACATCTGGGTTGTATGAACCCACCGATGGGAGTGCTGTGTCTCAGCGTCTGCTTCAGCTGGTTGATTAAAGGTGGCGTGGCACCAACGGCTGAACCAATCAGCTCACCTTCTTTAGGCAGGGTGAAGTGAAAGGAAATATCTGCAACAAAAAACATCACAGTGCTCGTTAAAGCCACATATCCTTAAAATCTCCACCTTAAACCTGAACTTTACATCTGGCATCCAGTATCTCTCTCTGACGGTCAAACATGTTTGACAGTTTGAGCATGTTATAAACTTTAACAGTAGGAGATTCATCTCAGATTTTGAATAACCTCTGAAGTTGCATCTGTCCTGAATGATGCTGCCTATGGACACTTTCGAAGCAAATGAGCTGCACGTGTATTTTGGCAAAGGAAATGAAGCAGACCACAACAGATGCCAATCTAAGTATGCAAACCTGAAATGACCTTGTTTCCACGTAGAAGCACTGGCATCACTGCATGCACACAGATTTGTCGTCTGTGCCCATCTTACCTCCTGAACTATCACTGAGGCTCTTCTCTTTGAGCACCTCTGGCTCAGGACCCGTTTTCTCAGTCTGGGAGAGCGTGTCAGGAGCCGCCTTCTCCTTCGGCCGAGGCTGGGACTCGCGGCCATTGGTGGAGGTGGATTCCTCGACTCTGACTGGCTGAGTATTGTTGGTCTTTGACTGAGGCGTCCCATCTATGCTGGGCATCTGAGACTCTCTGTCGCTTTCTGTAACTACAATGACGCTGTCCTCTTCCTCCATGGGCTCAGGAGACAACAGCTGGCTCTGGGAGAGGAGCAGAGCCATTCCTGTATCCCCACCTCTAGCTGTCCTCTCCTCCTCTGGCTCCTCCATCACCACCTCCGCCTCTTCTGTGGCACCCTGCTCATGCTCATCTGTGGTATTTCCATCTATCTGGCTGTTCCCAACCTTTTCGCATTGCTGTGGTTTTACTTGCGGACTCTTTGTGGCTTCTTCTTCTCTCACATCCACAGAGCTTTTCACAGCAGATGCCTGAGAGTTCACAGTCTGAGAAGCCAAACTGCAGGGTGTAATGTCTGAGGGTGTCTCCTGCACACAGCAGTTAGCAGTCAGGTCCACAGAATCCATCTTTGTTTGAGAACAGGACACCGCGTCAGTGGAACCTGCATCTGTGTCAGTCTTTCTGTCTTTTACATTCACATTTTGTGGATTTACAGTCATTTTGTTGTTCACATCTGACGTCTGTGACACATTGGATTGCTCGGCCTTGGCACATTCGTTGCGGTGCTTTGGTGATTCTGAGGAGCTGGAAGCTGTGGCGCCGTTAGCAGTTTGTGATTGTGACGAGACACCGTTGCTCTCGCACCTCTGACCGCTGTGTGAAGTCACAGAGTCGCTGGCGTCGACAGCAGGCGGCTCTTCCAGTTCCTCGATCTGCGTGGCCTGGCTGTCCTCGTCAATCTGCTCTGAGGTCTGCTGAGCTGAGTTATTGGTCTCTGTGTTCACAGATAGCTGCAAAGGCATAGTGAATGACGCCGACTCCAGACGCTGAGACTGTGTCTCGTGAGATGATGGTGTCTTCTTATTGGACTGTTGTTGACTCTCCTGACTCAGTGTGGGGACAAAGACGTCCTGAGAAAAGAGGAAAAAAAGGTCCATTAACACTGCAGACATCAGTTCTCTATCAGAAATGTCATGTCAGCATGAGTAGGAAAAACTCGCCAAATCCCCCCTAACAGTCTACTTGGTCTGATGGAGAATCACTGCTATCAATGTTTGACTTTCCTTTTGTGATCATCTAAACTGTCTTCAGGTTCTCCTCATCCACAGAGGTCAGAACGCTTTCCCTTTGGAAGTGCACGGTAACACATGACCAGTCAGATGATTATTAGTAGTATTTCATAAGTGACTATAGTTGGATTAATATTGGTGTGAGAATGCGGCATGCAGCTTTACTACATTTACATTACCTTAAATCAAACCTAATTTTGGAGCACAACACAGACAATGTAAGAGATCATTTCACAGCATAAATTAATCTAGGTCATAAAACGATCTTTCCCAATGTCACATCAACAGCAGCTACAGAAACAAGGCTTTTTGGTCACTTGGGATTTGGAACCAAATCAATCATTAGGGAAAGAAAGTAAAAATGACAAATTACAAGAGAATATGACTTGCTAGGCTAACTGCATAACCTGCCGGCTTACGTACATGAGAGAACTCTGGCTGCGAGGGGACAGACAAGGTGCGCTCCAACACAAAACCAGGGGAATTGTGGGATACGGGCGTAGAAGCGGTTGGGTGTGGCTTGGAGCCGGCCTCTGTCTCCATTGGTTCCTCCTCCTTGTCCATTGCTCCATCCTCGGGTGGAAGTGAAGTGTCCATGGGTTCATCTGAACCTGACACGATAGTAACATTTATCTTACTTGCTTTGTCAAAACAAACAGAGTTATTTAAGCAGGTTCAGTTGTTTACCGTGTTCATCCTCTGGTCCAGTTGGTGAGCTGGGAACGATTAAAGGGGTGTGGGAGAAGTTATCGGGGGTAGGGGCTACAAAATCAGAGCTCCTAGAAGAAACAAAACAGAATAATGGTTATTAGCTGAATTATGTGTGTATGAGAGAACGTTGTATCAGAGCAGTCATGACTTACTGGGACAGACTTTCCTGCACCAGCGTCCCCTGCCCAGACAGATGCAGCAGTCCCAGGGTGTGGGCTGGAGTCAGGGTGCAGGGAGCCTTCTGCTCAGGCTCAGACACTGTGCTGTCCACTGCAGCACCTGAAAGACCCACAGATGGAGCATGAGCCAGAGAAGACGACTGTAGTCTGAGTGTGAGCTTCTGTAAACCCGTCTTTTAATTCTCCCGCTGGTTAGTTGCTGAATAAATACTGTTTATTTGTTTATTTATTTATTCAATTATGGGCTGAAAAAGGGTCACATGCCCAGAGTAATGTTCCTAATGCACTAAACTAAATTCATGTTGACATGAATGGAACAAGCAGCTCTTCATCACCCAAATACACCGCGGCAGTAAGAGCTTCCATTGAGTCTACACCTTTAGCCAGTCACATCTATCTAAAACACAAGAGTCAATCTCAGTGTCAGACTGATGGCAGAGACTTCAATACAGAATGAATAAATTTTGATGCAACGGAAGCTGCTATTTTTATAGCAAACTGGGGTGGCCTTTGAAACCTACTTCTTTAAATCCACACCCATATCTCACACTTTGAACTTACTTGTCTTGTCACCGTCGAACAGGTCGTCCTGTGAGGACAGGATTTCAGAGGCCTGCTCATTAGAATCCCGAAGTCCCTCCGAGTGCAGCAGAACCTCGACACTCAGCTGCCTCCCTGCCTGACCCGGAGAGGTCGGTGAGCTACTGGAGCTCACCTCAGACCTAGAAATGAACAGACAGGGAGTGAGAGGGCTAGAAACACTCTGCAGCTGAATGTGGAAGTTCAAACAACAAATGCAAATCACCTCGCTGATTTGTTGTCTTGACCCACTGACGTGCTGGAGCCGATGTTTTGCTCTGCTGCTGTTGAAATCAAATCCCAACACTATCACCAGCTAGAAAGCTTGATGCAACAAGGTACTGAATAATGAACAGTGACACTCCGCAGTCGGTTCAGTGGGATCTATAACTAAACCCACACACATACTGCCTGCGTATTCATTTTACATTTACACATTTTTTACCATGAGTGGTGATATTTAAACCTTGTTTTTACTGAATAAAGAGGTAATGTTCAGCTAAAAATGAAAGTAAATGTAATCAGATGCACAGACAAATGCCAAAGCAGTGACTTCCCTAGAGAGGATAAAAGGTGTCTCACAGAACAACATGGAAGAATAAGCACCGAGGCTGTGAATTATGAAATCTGAGATCTATAAATACATTGTAATACCTGATTTGGCACGTCTCTCACTGTCTGACTGAGGGATGACGTCATTGTCCTCCTCCTTACTGTTCTCCACTTCACCGCGCAGATCCTGACTCTGAGAAAGCTCAAGAAAACCAAACTGAGAGGTTCCCTCTGAAACACAGATGTTGACTTCATTACTAACAGCATGAACACAGTCAGTTCTTTACTACTTGAAAAGACTTCCCACCTTCAGTCTGAGCACAGTGTGTGGTAGAATCCGCCCTGGAATCCATATCTGTGTCCTCTGTTGTACACCTTAAAAAGTGAACAGTGAAATCATTTCATCTTTCTCTGCAGAACATGAACATCATCGATCACCATCACTGTCTCGTCCATGCTTACTTTTTCTTGTTTGGAGGGCAGATCTGTAGAACTTGACTCTCCTCCTGGAATGCTGAGCTGGGGTTGGTTGCTACAAGACTACTGGCTACATTAAAAACAACTGGTTTTTAATTTATGCTTTTCAGTAAGTGATATGTATGCACCATGTTCACATTCAAAAAAAGAAAAACACTGACCGGATTCAACCTGGTTTTTATACTGGGAGCTCTCTGATTGACTGTCAGTCCCTGAACTTCTGCTTCCCATTGGTGAGGATATCAGTTCCTGGGAAAGTAAACATTTTCTTAGACGTTTCACAGGTCAACGTACAATATACTGTATGATGTTAATCCAGTCTTTGTCAGTAAAGCAGATAAAAGAAAAAAACAAGCATTGCTATTAGTAATGCTATAACATTTATATGCTCAGAAAAAGTGATTGTGAAAATCACATGTATCTGGGTGTATTCTGTAATAGAACAGACACACATGTACCTCCAGTAAACTATTGCTTGTTTGTATTGTCTTGTATTCAGTGTTACACATACAGACATAGATCATCGTCATTGTGCAGAAAGCGTTAGGAACTGCTGTGCGGCTGGTACTGTGTGGCCTACCAGGACCGGGCTGCGAGCGGTGGGCTGCAGACTGGACAGGCGGCGGGCCAACAGAGCCCGGTAGCTGGTCTCGGGATCGTCCTCTAAGGCGACGCTGTCCGGTTGAGAGTCCTCCACGATCAGACACGGGTTCTCAGGCTGCGGCAGGCTGGAGTCCAGTTCGCTTCCCCCGGGATCCATAAGGTCAGACCGAGGACTGGAGTCGGGCTGCTGTTAGCTAGCCATTACAAAGAGAAGGCGAACATGTGAGGCGGCGGCCGCTTATTGTTGCTCTGACCCAGCCGGTGCTAACATGTTAGCAAGGCTACCAGCTAACGCTCCGCCCAACAACAAAGCAAGTTGCTGCCAAACGAGGACTCCGCGTATGCAGCACATGCGGGGCGGGCTGAACACGCACGGTTTCATATTTAGGTGGACACTTGAGTTGAGTCAGTAAAGTATTCATTAAAATATAATACTTATTTTTTCAGATACTTTATCTTCAGAAAACATTCACAAACACTTCCGCTCTACAACTCGCGGCAAAACTCTCTCGAAGCAATTTCATTGGTCCAGTTACTTAGCGACGTCACTGCACGTGGCTTGACTGCTGGGCACCAGTGAAGCATATTTGGGATCTGAATCTATTGTTTCTTGTAATATTTGTATTAAAATATATTAACCTGGCATCCTATTTGATTTATATACTTCAATTTTTAGAATTTAGCTGCTTAGACAAAGAAAAATTGTATTATTATATCTTGTTTTTAATTGATTAAAACTTAAATATCACTAATTTGTCATTGCAATTCAAGTGAATTTCAATAATGTCTTACTAATACAAAAACATTACATTTTTTGTATTGTCTTTTTTTCTTTTATATATATTTTTTTGCTTTTATCAGATAATATATTTCTTTGTCTCTTGGTTCCTGGCACTGCTTTTGTTTTACCTCTTGTAGCTTTATTAACTAGCTCCATTCTGGCACTTTAACTGTCTTCTGTAATCTCAGTGCTTTCATGTTATGCTTTGTTTGTTTATCCTGTGGAACAGAGGGGATGTGACCAGAACTGGTTATTGTTGTCTTTTATTGAGTTTTTCCATGCTATATATGGACTTTTACACTGTTCATCATATTAAAGAAGGCAATCTAGGCCACTCTGTCCCACAGTGGGACCTCAGACACCTTCAGAGCTCCTCAAGAGGCTTCCGGGGATATTTATAGTTTCACGTCTTCCATTTTTGCTGCCTTCCACTATTTGTCTGTATGTTAAAATGTTTGCACAGGCTCCTTCTCACTGTCAGTGTCACCGACGGTCTGCATGGGAGCAGCTACAGATGCTTTATTTTAGCATTTGTTGTTAGAAATTAAAGGCACATCAAAACAAGCTCATAGCGAAGTCTCATAGGACAACTCAGATTTATAGGTCTGGTTAGTGGAGAAGTGGAAAACGTGTTGAGAGTGTGAGGATTTAAAGAGATGAAAATTCCAAACCAGCCCAGCTTGAGCAACTGTAGACGTGTTTGGTGAGCGCCGTCTGTTCGCAGGTTTGAAGATTAAGAGGCAAAGCTTTGAAATATCAGCATTACCTTGTCATCATCATTTGATAGCCTCAGTTTCCATGGAGACGGCACATTTCCTGTTACAGGCAGTGTATGCTAATGCAGCGCACGGAGGTACAATTCGCAGAGATAAAAGCACCAGTCACTTGGTTGAAGGAGGCGACGGGGTCTCTGGGAAGGTGAGGTGCATGTCAGCAAGTCTTCCAAATATGAGAGGAGCACAAAAGCCATCGTGCTGCGCGGCTGTGCACCCTCAGAGTGAATGCAGTGAATGGGTGAACAGCCTTATTCTGTAGTCATCTGGTCTAAAAGCATCTTATCACATTCATCACACCACACATTAAACATCACCATCTGATGAGGCCATTTTAACTTACGTGCAGCTCCTGCGCAGGATCTAAGCAGGGACATTATTACACTGATGTCTGTGCAGCCTGTGTGTTTGATGCCTTCCAGGTCAGCTGAAGGTGTTTCCTAGCAGACCTCACCATGGGCCTGACACAGCTGCTTTACAGGAAACCACAGGCATGACCGGCATTTGGATGTGGAAGCACTACGGTGGAGACATCTTGGCAGGCAACAATGCAATAATGGATTAGTGGCTGCGCTCAACTGGCAGCTTTGCAGCCGACAGCGGCTCAATTCGGACATTGCAGCTGTGCTTGAACGTCTGCCGGCGGGTCCGAGGCTGCTGCAGCCAACCACACCGCCGGGCACCGCCGAGTTCAGCGTTACGTCGTCATTTCTGCAGGTCGGGCTGACACCATCATTAGGAAATGCGCAGCCACTACCCAAAATGTCTAATCGGAGGCACCTCTGCTGGAGCCGATCGACTCCGAGACGCGCACGAGACGCACGGTCCCGACCAAAGCCCTCTGTTGTCTTATTTCACATGCACAGACAAAATGCAGCACGAGGCTTTACCTTAGGAATCGGCGCGTCTGGGTTTCCAAAATCGTCCAGTGTCCCGGTGGTTGCAATAAGCTAATAACGCGTCCAACATCCTTCAGTCCTGCCTTGCCTCTGTTTTGCTCAGAGTCAGGGTGTGGAGAACACACGCATGGCACGTACTGTAAAGATGCAAAGGCAGTTTTCCTTTCTCTACAAACACCGCTGCTCAAATTATGTTCAGAGAAAATGTCCACGTATTTTGTCTAGCTACTAAGCTACTGAAATGAAGCAAGAAAAAGTTTCGAATTTAAAATCTGCAAAAATAGATTAATGATCAATCAATGTATGTTTAAAACAACCTCAAATAGTTTTTGTACCTAATTAAATGAAATGAAAATATAAAACTTTGCACTTTGTATTACAGTCTGACTTTAGATTATAGACTATAAAACTGAGTTCAAAGTTTGTTTAGTCATAACTTTATGGGTAGATATTTAAAAAAACATGTAAATAAGACAGAAATAAATAAATTAGAAATCAAATCATAAGGAATAAAAGATAAAGAATAAAGAGAATATTTACTTAGCAACAAACAAATACGGTATGTCATGAATACGGATACAATATACACGATTGTTTATGTAAATTTACACAGTTTTTCTGTCAAATTAAGTGTTTAAAATTTTTTATGTCTAATGCCAAAATTTAGGGGGTTAAAACAACAGAATTAAAGCGCTCTTGTAGTACGCCGTTGTCCCAGCAGGGGGCAGCAGACTCCCTGCAGCGTCTGAGCGGGCGCTGACTCACTGCTACTAACGCACATCTGGACGACACAAAGAGCAGTCACATTCAATCTCACGGTGATCCATGAACACAGGAGACAACAACGGCGGCGTTGACGCCCCGTCAGTGCCACAGCCCCAAGAACAAGCTGAGGAGACAGCCTGGGCACGAGGGCATCAGCATGGCTTGTGCCTCATGTTGTGGCTGCTGGTCTGTTGAACGAATTAGGCCTGTGACGATTTCACCAAATGAAAACTCTGGACTGTATTTGCTACATCAAAGCAGACACGCCCTGGGGGGAAAAACATTTATATAGTGTCACGCAGCATCAAAACGTCATTGAAATGGCACTCGTTATTAGTAAAGCTGAACAGCAGGGTTCACATTTGGTGTTATGTTGTTACAGAGTCTTATTACAGGTGACGTCATTTGAAAGCTGTTTTGTTTTTGTTGCTTCCCTTTTCTCTGCCTAACGTGCACAGATACCTGACAATCACATGAACAGAAGCATTAACAAAGACAATGTTAGTGCCTGTAAAGCAGAAACTATGGAGACAAATCTAAGACTTTTGTCATTTGCCAAGTCTGATTATGTAACTGTAGCATTTAAGTGCTTTCATCCAGAAAGAAACAGGGCCTTGCTCAAGGGCACTGTAGTATGAGTGATGGACAAATGCTGTTTATTCACCTGTCGCACGCCGATTAACTCATCAACCAGAGCTTAAGACAGCTTTGACTCTAGCTGACCAATTAATGAAAATGAAAATGAAATGAAATGAAAAGAAATGATTATATAATTTATAGTGTGGAGCAACAATTGTGTCTAATGTTCCCAAGCATATTCAAAAATATTGAGCGATCCTTCATCAAGACTATGACTTAGCGATGATATAACTAAAGTTTGTCATTTTTCACTTATTTAAGGCCTAAAATAACTTTTTTCCACAGTCACTGTGAGTTTTTGTCGTGTCTGCACAGACAAAGCTCTGTTTGCTCATTGTGGGAACAAAGAGGTGTCAGTTTAACAACCAAAGGACGGTGCCTGGTACAATGATATAAATAGAACCTTTGTTTGCCACAAACTCCTTATTTGTCTGATGTTTAATATAAGAACAGTGACAAAGCTTGTTTGAAGGCAGTTTCTGGCTGTGAGTGCCGAGTCATGGTTTCGAGAACACTTTGAAGCACTTAAGCATGGATGTTCTTTTTTATATTTAATTCATACAGTTCATATAGCAGCATCTCAACCTTCACTGTTGTCTTCATTATCTCCACCATAACCATTCGTCAGTGTCAGATACATGATATCAACATAAATTCTTATATCCATGATTTCTTTTCGTCCAATAAGCAGCTGTGACATCAAATAGCCACATAACCTGGGATCCAATCAAAGATTTACCCTACATGTAGCCCCGCCCCCGGCCCTCCCACCCCGCCCTGCACTGTCATGGTGCTTACTCTGGATGCAGTTGTCATGGAGATGGAAAAGGGCTCCGCGTCCACTAGTGGCAGTGTTACCATGGAAATGCCCATCGCCGCGGCAGCCGCCTCAGTGGAGCGAGCAGAGGAGTGTGTTCAGCACCATGGACAGCACACCGGAGCCGCGTCCCAGCACAGACTGTATCGCCTGCTGATCGTGATCGGAGAGATTTCCACCAGTCATCACCTCGACGTTGCCAGGAACCAGATTGTACAGGGTGAGTGGGAAGGTCAGAATCCGCAGGGAATAAGAGTGAAAGGTCTCTGGCTTCTTTGCAAATCCCTGAGCCGTCTGACTATATTCTAAATGCATTGTTGCTTGCTTAACATTAACATTAATGTTAACAAAATGTATTAACTATCCACAACTTATTTTAAACTATCCAGTGCTTATACATTATTGCAGAGGTGTAGTTGTGTATTAATATTTCATGGCGATTTTTTGGCTCAACCCCTTTTCTCCTTGTTTTAAATGCTCCCTTTCAGTAATGTGTGTTTTCCAAACGCCTCAGTCACTCATTTAATATTTATAAAATGCGGCAGATAAAATCTCTAAAAGTCTTATCAGCATTTTGGTAGTTTCACTCCCTTTGGATCCAATTCTACTCACCTCCTACAGTTTCAGTGCAGCACTGCATCGTATGTCTGCTTTGCTAAAAATGTTAACAAGTGTCATGTTACTTTTACCTGTAAAGTCATTGATTTTATGATGCAGAACATGCAAACGTCCTGTAAAAAAAAATCAGCATCAGAACAAAAAACACAAAAAACACCATTTACTGTACACAATTTCTGGAGTTGTAAACATTAAAGGATTCACCAATTTAAATGAATCACTGACGCCTTATCGCTCAAACAGACTTCTGCCGGTTGTTAGTGAGACATTAACATTCCTTTAGTACTCACTTTGACTAAAACTGTATTAAATACATATTTACTCAAGATTTACTGGTCAGTTGGACAAATCTGACAGAGCAATGTTGTTTGGTTTTCACAGGTTTGCGTTCCTGGAACTTGGATCTTTCTGTCTGTGACCTGAACAAAGAGCTGCAGCTGTTTGAGACCAGACACACTGCACAGTTTTCAGCACAGGTCAAAGGTCAGTCAGTTGTTTTGTGTGGCACATCCTGCTGCTTGTTCGCCAGCTGTGAGCTGAGACCATATCAACATCTCCCTGTAGACATTCTGACAGATCAGATCACAGATCTGCTTCTCGCTGTCCTCTTTCTGTGATGCGGCTCATATTGATCGGGTTCTCATATGCAGACTGCATGTAGGATTGGAATCAATGAGGGATGTGACAGTGAACATGATCTGCTAGAAGAGCATCTAAATTCCTGGGGCTGCTGGTAGCTGCTGAATGGAGCCTTGTTTGTGTGGCTCTCAGATCATCGTCTGCAGCTCAGAAGGGTCACAGGAGCAGCTCAGCATCGGCCGAATGTTTGATAAGCTGTCAGATCTTGATGCACATCCATCCTCCCACACGCTTCTGAGGCTGGTTGTGTTACGTAAAGAGCAGAAAGCAGCATCTGTCAGTTGTGCTGCGGTGGATGTATGTTTGGAGTATATAAGCCTCTTAGAGCCCATTTGACCAATTTGTGATCTAAGCTGTTCGGGCTGTAGATATATTTCTGAGAATGTTACCACATCTGAGAAACAGCAGCCAGACAGGACACGGATGCTGGAACGCCTGAATAGGCAGTAAATAGAGACAGTGAGAAGAGAGCAGGAGGCAAGGGCTGAGCGGTGGTCGGGTGAAGGCGATACAACACAGCGCACTTCAGTTCAACCCTCCCACTGAATCCCGCACTACTGCAAGCACCAACACACCAACAACGCTTACTATTTGTCTGCCACATTCATCAATGATCAAACATTGTGCATAAATGACTAATTTTTCCCACGTCATTCTGTGACAGACTCTCTGTATGAAGCCAACGACTTTTCTCTGGGAACCAACTTCGTGTGAACGTCCAGGGATGAGTGAGGATTAAAGCAGAGAGCTGTGTCATCTGCTGCAGTATATAACAGGATTGTGTTACAGTCGTTTCCAGCATCAGTCTAGACGGCCAGCGGCTCCAAACACCGACCTGTGCACATTTTACAATTCAAGTAATTTAATATATCGTATAGGTGATGGTGCACAGCAGAGTGAACTTATAACTGGATTATAGGTCGTCACAGCATCCAGTCTGCAGACCTTTACCTCATATCATATGATTATTGTAATGAACTATTTCCTGCTCAGCCTTTCGTTCATTCTATCACTGCAGAAAAACATTTTACAAGCTAAGAGTAAAGATCTAAAGGTTTCAACACATTTAGATGTTCTCAGCAGGTTTAGAAAAAAGCATCCAGGTCAAAGGGTGAGTTTACTTCTACTGTGATTGGACTGAACTGATGTTGACCCAGTGAAACTGTAGGGAACTTTAGAGCCTTTAGACTTTAGATGTTTGGAGAGAAATGTCCAGAAACTGGACACAGGAATGAAGCAGTTTGAAGTAAACATAAGTAAATGTAGAACATGAACTGAGGCCATGAATGTTCACAGTGCAGATTTAAAATGCCACGACGCCTGTGGCGCCGGCTTCAAACAGGAAAAGGGAAAAAATACAGCCCGACCGAAATGGCAGCAGCTAAAACCTCTTTCAGGTATAAAGGCTGTGGTTCATCTGCATTTTCTAAATGTCAGCACATTCCACAGAAACGCTAAAACCAACCTCTTCCACGTTGTATCTGCCGCTCTACAACCTTCCCCATGTTAGATTTCCACTAGCAGGGAATGTGTGTTTTAGAGCCTTTGGTTAGTTTGTGGTTTCAGCCTCTAGAGGATGAGACACCTGCAAAGGTCACATTGGAAAATTGATCAGATCCAGGCAGACGAGAGGATTGTGCACCTTCAAATCGAAGGCCGTCTTTTTGTCCAGCTGCTCCTTTCACGTAGAAATCCCCGATTGATTTGTGTTTACTTTTCTCTGACGGCAGAGCCACCCGGGGTTTGGAAGATTGGATTTCCTGCCTCCGACAATATGGCTCCTGTTGTCTGTACCTTGAATGCTAATACGCAGATGGTGGCTGACAGCGAATCAAACACTCAGATTCAGAGGCAGGACAGAAACGTGCAAGCTGGTTCGTTAGAATCGAGGAGAATTTGTCTATAATGCTAATAATGTTACATTGATGGAGAGTATGGCTTCTTTTTTCTACTGTTGCTCGACCTCTAGTTTGACCTTTAACCGTTTCTCTTTATGGTGACCATCTAAATATGCTGTAGAAGCCGTGAGGCTTTGACACATTGTCTATGATGAAACAGACACAATAACACCCAGATGATTAGTGCATCCATCACTGCGTGTCCATTAGAGTCTCAGCCTTCTATTGATTGACTGATGAGGCACAGGGACAGTCTGGAAGAAGCGCACAGGTTTCATCCTAGGGGAGGAGGCGGAGGAGGAGGAGGAGGAGGAGGAAGACGGCAGTCATGGCCTGTGGGAATGCAGCTGCAATTACTGAAGGCTCATTGAACCTGCAGCTCATAAACAAACACTGTCGCATCAGGGGAGATGAAGTCAGCAATGGGCAGTGAAGCTCATCAGGAGAGCATGAAGGTGCGTACACATAAATATCAGCACACACAAATCATGTTTACAGCTCTGTTAAGGATAAGGCTGGGCAGAAGGCCGAGGCTGAGCACCTGAACCTCGAACCTCCTTGACTTTGAGACAAATTCACATTTGTTCTGTAGCTTCTGTTTCACGACATGTTGTCGGTCTGGGTGGGAGATCACAGAGCGCGACGGGAGGAGCAGCAGCTTCAACATGACAGGCTAGAAGAATGATGGCTGCCAGAGGAGCCAGCTACACACACACACACACACACACACACACACACACACACACACACACACACACACACACAGTAAAACAATCAAGCAAACAGTCTTCCTCATTCATGGATGGAGATGTGTCATGAGTTGGCAGTAGAATACTGCTGAGTCAGCAATAGTTGCTCCGTGTGTAACAACTGTATTACTACGTTTTACCCACACTTCACCTCATGTCGTGCCGTTCGTTGCTCTTTGACGGTGACGACATCGGGCCTGTCACGGGCTCATCTGGCTCCCCTCCCGCCCTGCGCGCGCTCGGCTGACAGTAATCGCTCTCCTTATTGATTTCTGTGAGGACGCCCCAAACGCACAGCAAATCACAGGGACATGCCGTGAAAAGTGACACGTGAAGAACTGACTGATACAGTGTAGGAGGTAACAGTTTCCTGGTCAGAATCACCAGGACAGAGAATGCTGGTTCTGGGTGTGGTGCCCGGACGTGAGCAGATTAATAATTGAGCAGCTGTTATCGATCTGTCCCACAGCTTCACTGCAGTCCAGCCGAGCATCACAAGGGAGGGTCCCTGCTTCCTCCATCACTCACACACGTATCAACACACACACTGAAAGCCATGAAAGGGAAAAGAGAGTATCTCTCTCTCTCTCTCTCTCTCTCTCTCTCTCTCCTTTTATCTGGAACCTACAGTTCCAGATAAAAGCCAGTGATCTCTGACTCTCATGCTCAAGAAGTTTTTCTTGTTATTGTAAATACATATTTGCCACCTTGTTTGATTTTCTAATAATATCTGTGAGGACCAGCTACAACAGACCTGAATAATTATCAGATCTGCTGCTGGTGACTCATCACAGCGCCTCGCTGCTCGTTTTACATTAGCCCCTGCCTGTTGGTGGTGGACACACATCCACAGGCACCGTGTGTAGCTGAGCGTCCTGTTTGGCTTGTGTTGGACACGCTGTCAGCTTCACTGTTTAGACAATTAACAGCGTCAGAGTTCAGCAGCCTGGAGGCTAAAAAGTGGAGCTGAAGCTCAGCTGTTCAAAAAAAGCTAATGACAATTACATTCATCCTAAAAATTATGTTTGTGGAGAAATCTACTGAAAACACAAATAGCTCTGTAAACGCGACTATGGAAAAATAAAATGATATTTTAAATTATACCAAAACTTTGCCAACGTTAGGTGTATTATTATTTATTTCCTTTTGTCTCAGCTGCTTAGAAACGTGCAGGTCCAGTAAAGTCTTTCCGTCTTTATCGTGTCTCTCCTTCCGGAGCAGCTCTGCTGCCTTTTAGACAAACGTCCCCGTGCAGAATGGACTCGCTCAGGTTAAAAGCAGACGGTCACGGCAGTAAAGCTCCTCAGAGCCACACTGGTCTCCGAATAGTGAAACCATGTGACCTGCAGCAGCTGCTCTGTGAGCGAGCGATGCAGGGGAGGCTGAGGGAGGAGAGGACGCAGAAAAGGGCGCGGCCGCCGCGTGCTAACAGCTGCCTGACATTCAGAGGACGCTAGCGGTTATCTGACACCATGCTACATCAGCATGGCATGTTGGAGGAGCACTTAGAGGCAGAGGAACCTGGCACAAAAACAAGTGCCAGGACAACAAAACATCAGAAAACACATTTTTTGTAGACAAAATGGCTTAAAAGGTGCAGAAAAACAAAGACAAAGCCACGGATTGTGTTTTAAATGTACTAAATATTCTCATAGTTGTTTGTCAAGTGTTTCATCAAACTGCTCTCATGTAAAAGTTGAGAGCTCTTAATACTCAGTCAGCTGTTGCTTGTGTGACCTGAGACCTGGAGGTCACGCTCCCTCTGCTTCCCTAACGGCTCATTAATGACGGCTGCAGTATTTTTAGCTCTGTGCAAACTTTCTATTTTTATACAAGACACTTATTCTGTCTGCAGGCTAGAATGTCCAGAAGTTACTTATTAAAGGACAAAGGGAAACAAGAGACACATCTCATCTGAGTGTGTGTGTGTGTGTGTGTGTGTGTGTGTGTGTGTGTGTGTGTGTGTGTGTGTGTGTGTGTGTGTGTGTCAGTCAAATGTTGAGGTCTGTGGTTTATTGTGGGTCAAGTTAGCAGAAGTCTAAATGTGGCTTGTTTCACCTGAACCTCAAAATTACATGACACTTACATCCACAAATGCATTTACTATTTATTTGTTGCATGACTCCCAGATTATTATACGTTCACATGCACTAGACCACCCAGTTAAATCGACCGCTGTGGCTTCTTATTAGTAAGATTCCTGCTGCTAAATGGACTGAGCTCAGGGCGCAATTTCAGTCAGAGACCTGCAATCGGGAATTTACGAGCGGTTCCTGAAGGCAGCACGAGGCACCAGATACCAGAGTGTAGGTGTCGAGCTGTACCGGGCCGATCCTGCCTCCGTCCGCATCCGCATCCGCAGCAGCATCAGCACCGCCGCCCCTCCCTTCGCTCCATCCACCGACGGTAAGACGCTCGTCGCCTCCCGCTGATGCGCGTCGTCAGGCGGACGGTTCGGACGCTGAGCGGCCGGTGTTCGGACGAGGCTCGGCTGCTTGTTTCGTAACAGCGCGTCGTTAATCCGGCGCGTCGCGGCTCAGGCAGATGCCCGCAGTATCCTGCGGAATCTGGCCGCAGACGCGTTTATCCCGACACGGACGTGCGTGAGGGTGCGCGGTAGAGGACGCGGACACCGTGAGTAAGGATCCGTTTCTTATTTACAGCTGCTGGTCGTAACGGAGGAGAGGTGTGTGTAATGTTAACGTCCATGAGTCCCCGAACCTCCTCACTGAGCCCCAGACATGCTGAACGTCCTCTAAGTGGCCGTTACCTTCTCATCCTTCATACAACACAAACCTCTGGGGTTGTTTAAACCACCAGGCGCATCACGGAGGACGCGACCTCCTGCTGTCACTGAGTCGCTGCGTCTCTACTGGGCGATAACGCAGTTCACAGGTTGAGGCCTGGAGCCTCCCTGACTCAGTGTTAACTCAGTTCAGCTCAGTAAATATGGGTGACCTGATTTCTTTGGCGGGGGAGAAAAGCAATCACGGCGCATCTTCGGGTCCTGAGGGCAACAGCCGAGGCTGCGTGTCTGTTCAGGCCAAGGAAGTCTAGAAACAGAAACACAAACAGATGCTTTCATCCCGAAACAGAGCTGAGCAACGTTAAATTTAGCTTAAACAACAGGTTGTCTTTGTGTTTACACTGTTTCAGTTTTATTTATAGAGCACCAAATCACAACTCAAGGCACTTTACAAGGTAAGGTTTAAGACCTTACACAACTAAACCCAACAGATCCCACACACAACAAGCCTGTAATTCATATTTGGAAATTGTAACTTGTTGCAGGCAAATATTCAGTAACTGGATGGACTAGTGAGAATTCATTGGACAAGAAGATCATTTTACCTCTCAGGGGATGTCATGATGCACGTTTTAATGATTTTCTGCTCATTAACTGAACAAAAAGCACTTTTATGAGATACATGAGAACGTGAGCGTTGATCTGCAGCCATATGATTCTTCTTATTACGGTGTCTTTGAAATGTCCTTGAAGCGGCTTCTTATGACCACTGAAATGCAAACATGCAGTTCAGGTCCTAACTTATTTTCATTTCCTGTGACTGATCTTGTTTCATAATGTTGAAGCCAGCTGCATCAGGCTGCTCCTCCTTCAGTATAATGTCCTTCCCGCTGCTGCGTAGACGCCGTGCAGCCTCAGGGCGGGTGAGGCAGACACGGACCCACGGCCGGAGCTTCAAACCAACACGGGCTTGAAAGATGACATTTCATTTTTCATATTTTTCATTGACCCTTCTCCAGATGCAGCGAACGACTCCACGTACTCCTTCATTCCCATGTGGACTCACTGTACCAGACTGAACTAGACTCGGGCTGCCACCAGCTCCGTAGCACAGTCTGAAAATAGTCCCCAACAACTGCACCGCTTCACCTGTTCGAGGCTTAGAATCGAACAGCGGCTCTCGTCGCTGTGGGTCGCTCCACGCTCCTTATGAGTATGAGCACGTGCTGCCCAGCGCTGGCTCTGAGACGCCGGGGCTGAAGCAGCGCTGGGTTCTGGACGCCTTGTGCTGCTACGTTGGTCTGAGGTGAGAGCCTGTCTTCAGTTTCAAGTCAAGGCTGTGCCTGTGCCTCCTCATGGGCTGAGCTGTTCATCTCCCACAGACCAGAGTTTCTAACGACGCACGGGTTTATTAGGCTCTGGTGCTCAGGTGGCTTCTTTAAAGGACCTGGAGGTGGAGTCGTGGGTCTGAGCCCGGGGCTGGATGGACTCTGGGTCTCCTGCTGCCGCTGGATTCCAACATGTTGCAGGTTGTAGCTTTGCTAAGCGTCCAGTCAGATGCTGCTTATTACGACTTGGTAAATGTTTGTGCAGCAGAACTCGAGGCTTCTGTGCGAGTCTGCTGTTGCATCAGCAGCTGCTTCCTTCCGCCGTCATTTGGGTTATTTCCCTCAGGGCTCGTCTGAAAACTGCTGCTGTGTTAATACGTCCGCCGGTGGAAGCAGCTTAAATCACCTGCTCTCAGAGCCGTCGTTTCCTTCCTCAGGTTGTGTTGCACGAAACTCGGCTTATGTTGCATGTCGTAAGATTGAGGAGTTTATCAAATAATGGATTTATCAATATTTTCTAATTCCCTGAAGGAAACAAACCTCATCTGTGCAAACTGAAAGATAAACATCATCATCGTCAGCAGGCCATAAAACAGCGCTTTAGTGTTGGACTGAAACCTGGGAGCTTCCATCAGCCTCATAATGACCACGGTTTATGTGTTAATAAGTAGCAGGACGGAGCAGCTGCTAACTCCTCTCATTATATTCACATCAGCCGTCACTGTGGTGTCTAATGATTCTCTCAACGGTTTCGACCGGTCTTCACGAGGCAGCTCGCGTTGGGACAGACCCGTGTAACATGCTGTCGCTCACGCACTGCTGGTCGGGGTTAAACTCAGCAGGAGGATGATGTCACTTCCTGGTTTTGATTGTGGAGAAGAGCCAAGACAGACTTGCATTATTTGATTATTTGTCTGACAGTAGAGAGAAACGTTCCTTTCGAATACAATCACAATAATTGTGCAAAAAAGAAAACAAGCTGTTGACAAGCATCATTGGCTGTTGCTATGGTAACGCCTCTCTGGTTGCGTTAGCTGCTTGATGAGTCTGGGCTGGAAAAGAAAAGGTCATTCTAATGTTTTGTCTCTCGCTCACAGAGAAACAGTTTTTGCAGTATGTCAATGGCATTCTGTTACCGTGGAAACATGGAAACTGATGTTTCTGTCAGTTATTGTGATGATATATGTCATCAGCCTGTAAAGTTTGTAGATGAACATCTGATCTTAATAAGTTCAGATTATTTTAACTTGTCTCCGGTAGGAGGTTGTTGATCCAGGTTGAACAGATCCAGAGAAGGACGTAATAAAAGCCCAGAACTAGACTCCAGCTATAGAACAAGCTCCTCTGTTCGTGACTTACTGCTTAATTGCTGAACTAACTTTCAGACGACCGTTCTTTGCTGAACGGTCGTCAATGGTGACTTTAACAGTAGAGAACTACATTATTTGTGTGGTTGTCAGAATCTCGACAGTCGGGTCCCACAGAAATGTCACGTCAGGTTTTAAACCTAAAACTACGACTGACGAGTGATTGAGTGAGTCCAACGCTCCACTTTGTGATGGTGGGAACATTCAGACCTGTTCTCTGCTTATGAAACAGCTTTTTTTTCTCATACCTGCTTTTGTATCAGGCAGCTCTGTGATAATAATACATCATAACTGTTAAAGGCAATAAAAGCTCACTGACGCATCTGGTCTCAAGTCAGCACCACATATCACTTTCATACCAAAATAGTGTTGCTGTTGTTGTTTCTGACAGTTTTTCATCTATTTCCACATTTTAAGTAAAGCTGCAGCTTTATGTGGACACGATTCAACGGTTTATTAATTAATAAACCAAGTGTCTATGTTTAGGTTGAAGCTGTCAGAAAGGTGACGGGTCTTCTCTGTTTGTTACTCTGGGAGTGGATGAGGGTCGTCAGAGCTCTTCCTCTTGTTTCTACCTTCAGCCAAACAGCCATCGGTTTGATGCCACTTGTCGGAGCAGCTTCTGAGCCCGGAGGATGCGACAGTGAAAGAGCAGCAGCTGTAATCTGGGTCACAGTGCGTGTGAAGTCAGGTTCTGTGCTCTAACGTCCAATCACCAAATGTTTGGCCAGTTTCGCTTGTTTCACTCTTTGATGCTGCAGCTTTTACCTCAGCGAGGAAACCAAAGATGAGATTGTGCACATTGTCGCCACGGAGGCAGTGCATCCTTCACCTTTCTAAATATAGACGCCAAATTCCGTGGCCTCATGCTTTCACTGCCTTCACCTCCTGTACTGTGTGCTGCTGCCTGCATACTGCCGTGCAGCGCTGACTCTCCCTCCCTCACGCAAAAATGCTGCAATGCGTCTCCCTCCGCCAAGACTGGGTCAGTGTATCGCAGCAAGAACAGCCAGAGAAGCGTCTCCATAGCAACGGACAGTGATGCTCGTGGATTTTTTGTGATTGTGCTTGAAAAGAGAGCTTATTTGCAGGTTTAATCTGATTTAGGGCTTTTAGCTGGTGCCAACGGAGACATATTAGTCAAAGATGAGACGGTGGAGCCTCCTTCACAACCACATGCATGTGTAGGATGTTGTATTCACACACTAAACACTCTTTAACTCACAACAATACAAAGCTGTTTCATAGCAGCTGAGACAAACTCAGGCGTCACTAGTGTCTAGTTGCACACGTGGGCTTCAATTAAAGATTGTGGCTTCTAATCTTTAATTGGTGAACTGAATTGGTTTGATTTATTTTTTCCCCTATAAAGTTTACTTCTTGTCTCTGTTCTTTAAAGGCCAGCGGGTCCTCCAGTACCAGAGTGAAGTCCTACAGACGGTGGTGTTGGTGAATCCTTCAGTGGAGGCGGCCGTGTCCGAGGTGAGGAGGTCCGGGACAATGACGTCCAGTTGTTCACATCTGGGCCCTAAACAGAAACAAGCAATGCATTCCATTCTAGTTTTGTCATTATATTGCCTGAAAAAGATAAATAGGGAAACTAATTGCTTATTTGACTACAATCAAGGTGTTGTGCAGCTCACTGTGTTCCGCCTCTTTTAGTGGGGATGACTTCAGCTCTTGATGCTTCTCTTTACTCAGATTCGTTCGTTGATCACCGACTTTGCTGGGAATAAGTTGCTGATTCTGAGCGGCCAGATCTCTGAGCAGGGGGACGACATCCAACTGCAAGGTGGACCCTTAACCTGGCAACACTTCTCCGACATCATCTCCAACTCTGAAGTAAGTGTGTTGCAGTGTCCACATCTGGGCCCACCTGGGATCATACAACAGGTACTTCATGTTGACCCTAAATCTGTTTCCTTCAGGTGTCTGAGGCCTTGTCCAAAGCATTTTTGGGGCAACCATCCAGACTTACCGTTTCGTGTCAGGGAGACGGGGGCTGGAGCTCCCTGGGCCAAATCCAGGAGCAGCAGCCACTGCAAAATCTTCTGGAATACCGCTTGAACCCTGAACCCTTCCTCCCCGACATGGACGGAGTCACAGAGTTCACCGAGTATGTCTCAGAGACTGTGGATGTGCCGTCGCCCTTTGACCTCCTGGAACCCCCGACCTCTGGAGGGTTTCTAAAGCTTTCCAAACCCTGCTGTTACATCTTCCCTGGAGGCAGAGGAGATTCTGCTCTGTTTGCTGTCAATGGCTTCAACATCCTGGTAGATGGTGGCTCTGAACGCAAATCCTGCTTCTGGAAGCTGGTTCGCCATCTGGATAGGATCGACTCCGTCCTGCTCACTCACATTGGAGCGGACAACCTTCCTGGCATCAATGGCTTGTTCCAAAGGAAGATTTGTGAAAAGGAGGAGGGGCAGAACCAAGGGAATGGCTCTAGTACCAACAGTGACTGGATGAAGAACCTGATCTCTCCTGAGCTTGGGATTGTGTTTTTCAACGTTCCAGAGAAGCTTCGGATGCCAGAGTCCACAATGAAGGTGAAGCGAAGCATCGAGGAGGCCTCCCTTACACTGCAGTACCTCAACAAGCTCGGCATCACTCCAGAGCCCCTGCACAGGGTAGTCAGCAACACCATCGAGCCCATCACGCTGTTCCATAAGCTTGGTGTTGGAAAGTTAGACATGTACGTGTTAAATCCTGTAAAAGAAAGCAAAGAGATGCAGTTCCTAATGCAGAAATGGGCTGGAAACAGTAAAGCAAAGACAGGGATTATGATGCCAAATGGAAAGGAAGGAGAGATATCCGTCCCCTATTTGACGTCAGTTACTGCTCTCATAGTCTGGATTCCTCATCGCCCAACTGAGAAAATAGTCCGGGTGCTGTTCCCAGGAAACGCACCACAGAATAAAATATTTGAGGGGCTAGAGAAGCTGAAACACCTGGACTTCCTGCGATACCCGGTGGCTACGCAGAAAGACATCTCATCTGGGGCCCCACCCCCCATCATCAAACAGACTAAGATAAGATCTAGAACTGACAGCAAAGAAAGTCTCAAGTCCTCACCTAAACCACACTCCAAAGCAGCCAAGAAAGACGTCAGTGGACACGAAGACGAGTCAAAGAGTGACACCACCAAAGAGAACAAAATGGAAAAAAAGGAAGAGAAAAAAGTGAAAAGTGAAAGTCTGAAAGCCACCAAGCAGCAGAAAAACAGCGCAGTGGCGCCTGTGGCAGACAAGAAAAAGAAAGTCTCCAAGGAAAAGACTGCAAAAGAGAAGGTGTCCAAGATGGATGAGAAGAAAGACAAAGAGAAAAAGGAAAATAAAAAGGACAAACGTGAAGCAAAGAAAGACGAGAATATAAGAAAGGAGGAGAAGAAAGACAGTAAAGCCAAGGAAGATAAAAAGAAAGACTCCAGCAAACCAGAGCTGAGAAAAATCACTAAACCGGACCTGAAGCCTCTCACTCCAGAAGTCAGGAAAACTCTGCACAAGGCCAAGTCTCAGGCGAAGCCCAAGATGGACAAAAACAAGGCAGTGAAGGAGGAAGCCAACGAGAAAAAGCCCGCTCCCAAGAGCATCCCTGAAGAGATAGCAGCAGCGGCTCTGGCTGACCGGTCCATCGTGTCCTCCCCCGAGGACCTCACCGAGGACTTTGTGGCCCTTAAACAGGAGGAGCTGTCGAAACATACGAGTGAGCCAATCCAGAATGACGTGATATCTGGACGTTCATTAGACACGGATACTAAAGTTTCACTATCGGTTTTCTCTGATGAGAAAATTACATCTACAACCGCAGATGTCAAAGCGGCTTCACCTCAATCCCCTCAACTGGAATATGGCTACAAAGGCAAGGACACAGCAGAGCAGGTCACAACTCCTGAAAAGAACCAAAGCTTTGACAAGAAGTATGAAGAGGAGAAAATGGAAAAGTATGACATCAAAAACAGGTCGAAGAAGAGCGACAGCTCCGAGGAGGAAGGTGATGTCATCGAAAAGGCCGAACTCGAAGGAACAGAGGACGACGAAGTCCTGAAATACAAAGCAGATGAGGCAAAAAGAGAAAGAACGGGAAGAGAGTGGGACATGAAGCAAAGCGAGCACAAACCTGTAGCCGCAGCCCTGTTGGAGCAGGCGGCAGCGCCGTCCGCCTCCGAGCAGTTCTCTTTCATCCAAGACGAGACCATTCCCGGCTACTCCGAGACTGAACAGACCATCTCCGATGAGGAGATCCACGAGGAACCCGAGGACAGGATCCCACAGCTGCGGTACGACGTGGGCTCCTGTGACGTCTCTGTCCCCGACGTTCCTGGCACCTTTGACTCCATGCACGGTATAAAGGAGTTGAAGAGTTCGGCCGCGTCTGGAGCCACAGACATCAAAGCTACGACCTTCACGGCCGGCCCTGAGCCCGAGCTGGCGCCTTACCCTGCCATCATCGCTGCTCCTCTTGCAGAGGAAGAGCATATCTCCTCAGCCACGTCCATAACAGAGTATGACAAACTGTCCTCGTTCGCCACGTCTGTAGCCGAGGACCAGTCAGTGGCCTCGGTCACAGCCCCGCAGGCTGAGGATGCTGGGAGGAGCTCTCTCATGCTGGACACCATCAACAGCATTCCCTCCCGTGCCGAGGTGGCACACGGGAAGGACTACCTCCACTCAGCAGGAACCATCTCGCCCACCTCTTCTCTGGAGGATGACAAGTGTTTCAAGTCTCCTTCCTCCGACGAGTATCAACCCAACATTCCTGAAATAGAGGGGGACGCAAAGGTCAAATCTGTCCATGACGAAGACGAAGATGAAGATGATGAGGATGAGGACCAGACGCCAAACGTCGACATTCCGCTGGGTAAACTTCAAGAGGGCTACGAACACGCAGCTTCCATGATGCTCCACGAGAAAGAGAAATCTCCTCCTGCCATTTTCTCCCCTCCTCCCTTCTCTCCCACACAGGTCGTGAAAGCAGAGGAGCCTCCCTTTAGCACAGAGACATTCAAGAGCAGTGCTGACATGAAGCCGGTTTCACCCCCTCCATCGTTCTCCCCTGGGTTGGATTCCCACTCCAGGCAGGAAAGCGAGGAAAGATGCTTAAGTCCAGATGACAGCACCATGAGACTAGCCTCACCCACACAGTCTGTGCCCACCAGCAGCGGCTACTCCCCGACAGATGAGAAGCAATTTAAGACAGAGGTCAGAGATGAGGCTGTGACTGATGTTAAAGCCGATTCCCACAGAACAGAGAAATCCGTCACCATTTCAGACAATACGTCCTTCATCGCTCCGCCAGGTGACAAGACAACATTCGAAGCCTCTGAGGAATCTGATGATGATGAGGCAGATGACTATTACACCAAGAAGAGTCTACAGCCTACAGTGAAGGCTAAACTCATGGAGGCGAAGGAGGGCTGCTTTCTGGATGATGACTATGCCTTTGAGGCCAAACCTGCAAAGACAGAGACAGAAGCTAAGAGCCCGAGCAAAGTGTCGTTCAGCACAGAAGAGAAACCACAACCTCAGGTGACATACTCACATGAAGATGATGATGAAGATGAAGATGAGGAAGATGATTTCATAACGTCTAAGCCTTTATCAACGGACCAACAGAAAGTAGACTTTAAAAGCCCAGATGAGACAGGCGTCGCTTTCAAAGAGCCTGAGAAGAGTGTTCACTTCAATCTCTACGATTTCCCACAGAAGGACGGCAAAGAAAAGGCCGTGTACATCAGACAAGACACACCCTACGTGCACGGAAAGACTTTCTCATACGGTGACGCTTACGACAGCAAAACGAGCTCTGTTGACTCCGATTCGTATCGTCAGGAGTCTTTAGATACGACGGAGAAGGACCTACCAAAGGAGGAACACGAAGCGTATTCCCCAGAAACAGCCAACAAAAAGATGACAGAGAGTGTCTCAGATGAAAAGGAGCCGCCATCATCATCATGGCTTGATTCTCGAGGCGCCTCCTCTGTATCTACCGATGAGAAAGAGGAGCCGTTTGGATACAGCATGTACAGCCGATTCCCTTCGGTGGCTGATAGACCCGAGGCGTCGTCAACGTCTTTATCCTCACAAAAAGATTCTGACACCACGAAACCCCAGACGAGCTCTTCACCTACAGACAAACCTGCTGCCACAGGCTTAAGCGACAAAGGCGCCTGTCTGGAGGTTGATATGCGAAAACTAACAGCAAAGGATGAGGAGGATTATGATGATGATGAAGTAGTTGATGAAGATGAGGATGAGGAAGAGGAAGAAGAAGACTTCAATGAAGATGCTGTTGATTCGGATGTGGAGAAAGGCGCCAAAGAAAAATCAGAGAAGGAAGTAAAGAGTCCGGTCAGTGAAATGCTGGGCTCAGACAGACCTGAGTTCATGGTTTCTATGGCTGGGTACGGTTTTAACAGCCAAGGGAAGTCAAGCGTGACAGACAGCTTACTCACAAAAGGGGAAGATGAAGCTCGGGTTGGTTCCTCTGCTCATGGGGGAAAACCAACCGACTTAGAGGCCACAGGCTTCTCTGGCTGTTCCTCAGTGTTTGGACCCTCATATGGAAGTGGAGAGAAAGACCAGTTTTTACCAAGTCCAACCAAAGACAAGGCTAAAGAGGATTTCATTTTGAAATCAACAGAGGACAGTTATTACCAGAATGACAGAGCGGATCCTGACTTTGAGAAACAGAAGACACCAGATCTTTTGAGTAAGAGATCACTGGACACCAGCTTTCAGTACACAACGACTGCTGCCCCCGGATACTCATCCTCCTCGGCCTACAGCTACTCGTCCTCCACCTCCGGCTCCCTCTCCACCAGCCGACAGTTCGGGGACGAGTTGGAGACGCCTGCCTCTGCTGAGCCCCTGTTTGAATACTCCTCCTTCAAAGAAGAACAGTCGCTGCCCATAGATTCTCCCTTCTCTGGCTACCCTGGGACCAAAGACGACTACCTGGAAGTGTCTGAAAAACAAATCACTGCCACAGCTAAAGCCCCAGAGTCAACATCTAACTTGCCCCGGTTCTCTCCCCTCAGTCCATTTGAGGAAGTTGAGTCTTTCATCCCACCGTCATCCTCTACATTTGCTGAAGACAAGAACGAGCATAAGATGCCTTTTGGTGGCTTCACAGACAAAGGCCCCCAGTCTGACTGCTTCTATAAGCCTGAGTGGTCTGAAGGGTCCAAGCCAGACACATCTGTTGGATTCGGTGCCACAGCTGGACTGTTTTCCCAAACTGCAGAGCTTTCAAAGCACAATGAGGCAGCAAGCGCCGCTTTATTTGGTGTCACATCGTCACCACGACCAGACGTAGAAGGTAAACACTACTTTGAAGAGACTGACAGCAGTGAAGAGGAGGATGAGGAGACTTACATGCGTGAGATAACCCGTCGGCCCCCCTCCAGCAGCCTGGGTGGTATCCTGTCGTTTTCGGACAAGCCTATCGCCCCTGCTGCTAGTGAGAAGGCAGGTGGTATCCTGCCTGATGTTCTTGGCTCTTACATGCCTCCAACTCTCCAGGGCAACAAGCCAGACACAGCCAAAGATCCTACAGGGATGAGCACTAGCTCTATGGTCCCTGCTGGTGCAACAGCCAGTGGTGTCGCTTCAGGCCAAACTAAGGTGGAACCCAAAGAGGGTTACAGGAGCTCCTACGAGTGGGAGATGCCGAAGCCCCAGATGGGGATGGTGCCCGGAGACTCCCCCCCCCATTACCGCCATGATGATGAATTTGAGGAGGAGTGTGAGGTGGAGCCAGAGCATCCTGCTCGCCCCCTCTCACTCTCTTCAACTGACCAGCCCTTCCGCTCACCTTTCTACGCTGAGGAGTGTAGCCGGGCAGAGCAGGATGATGACGAGGACAGTGATCAGGATCTTGCTGGTGAAGCCTCTATGGGAGCTACATCCTCTTACACCAACCGCACCTCTCCTGGATATTCCTCCTCGGAGTATAGGCAGCGCAAAGAGGACCTCTCACCATCCTTCATCAACCCCTCTATGCGGCATTTTTCAAGCGATGAGGATGATGAGGAGCACGGACGCCGAAGTGACGAATCGCAGGAAGGCGATGACCAGGATTTGTCGGTCAAGAGAAGGGCTAACAAACAACCCCATCATCAGCAGTTCCATAGCAGGGACAGCAGCTCTCTGCATCAGGATGGCGGCATGTCAGCAGGCCTGGGCCTGGCCACAGAGGACACCCCCCCTACCTCCGTCAGCGAGTCGCTAGCATCTCAGTCAGACTCTGACGTGCCTCCAGGCACTGAGGAATACCCATCCGTTACAGGAGAAGGCAACGTGGACTCAGATGAGGATACAGACTTTATGCCTGTTGATAAACCATCAGCCTCAGGAGGAGGCAGCCATCAGGCCTCTCGAAGGAGTCAAGACCCTCCGCCTGCTCCCCTCATGGACCCTTGCCCTCAGCCGCCATGCCCAGATGTTTGTATGGTGGATCCAGATTCTTTGGACCATGGTTCAATTAAGAAGGAGTCCAAAACAAAGGGCTTAAAAAAGACGTCTGGGAAAACCAAATCAGCGTCGCCAGCTCGGCGCAAGAGGTCTCCTATGCCTGTGAAGCAGACGCCGTCTCCTCGCAGTGCCTTGCTCAAGAAGAAGGAGACGGACAAGAGCTCACGCATGTCTCGTCTGTCGGATGGACAAGGCTCCAAAGACGATGACCTCTCCAGGTCCAGCTACAACCCCAGCAAGGGGCTAACGAATGGCGTCAAGAGCAGTTCAGGTAACCAGAATTCACTAAAAAGAGGGACAGTTGTCAGGATTTATGCGTTTGCGCAGAGTGACATTCAGATTTTGCTTTTCTATCCAGGTTCTCAGAAGTCTGGCTCTGCTGCTTCTGGGTCTCCAGTGTATGTGGACTTGGCCTACATTCCTAATCATTGCAGTGCCAAGAACGTGGACCAAGAGTTCTTCAAACGCGTTCGCTCCACTTATTATGTGGTCAGCGGGAACGACGCGGCCGGCGGCGAACCCGGCCGGGCCGTGCTCGACGCGCTGCTGGACGGCAAAGCTCAGTGGGGGGCGAACCTACAGGTAACGTTCCACATTTACTCTGATGTCTCTGGATGTCAAAGCAAGCATAAGCATTTGCAGTTTGATTACCAGGTTGACAAAACAAATTGTGTGTGTGGGAACAAGTATTTAGTGATGCTAATAAGGTCAACTTCATGTTAGTAGCAATAAGACATCAATATAATGTTACTACTTGAATGAGACCCCAGGCTCCACTGGTACGGTACATTCAGTCCAAGTGGGCGAAGCTTAACATTGCCCTGAGGACGCAGGTGGGCGTAAGTGAGCTGCCTTCATTCCCACCAATGCACAGACTTTTAAAAGTCTGCAATGTGTTGATGCTACCTGAATAAAGGCAGATGTTCGAGGTGAGATTCAAGCTGCAATTTGAACGTTGTGACACTAATTATGGCGCTTCCCCGAGCGCCGCTCATGTGGCAGCTCACTGCTCTCCCAAGGGGGATGGGTCAAATGTAGAGAACGAATTTCCCCACTGTGGGACTATTAAGGGTTAATTTCTTCTTTCTTTCTTTCTTCTTCTTGTTCCTGCATGGCCTGTCTCTGCCTCGGTGCTTTTACTGTCTCTGCGCCGTGACATTTCCTGGTGTCTTGCTCCCCAGGTGACACTGATCCCCACTCACGACACAGAGGTGACCCGTGAGTGGTACCAGCAGACACACGAGAGGCAGCAAGAGTTGAACATCATGGTCCTGGCCTCCAGCAGCACCGTCGTCATGCAGGACGAGTCATTCCCCGCCTGCAAGATCGAGTTCTGAGTTTCAGTTTCTCCGCACTCCAGCGTAGATCTGGTTTTAATTCCACTATACAACCATGGCTTTTTATTTCTTTCTGGATTTGTTTTTCCCCGGTTGATGATGGGAGATTTTGTCTGAGATTTGTCTTCATTTCTAAACTGGTTGGCACTTACCACTACACAAAACGTTTACTACTTACTCCTATTGATAAGCTCTGCGTTAGGAACAAAGTGTCTTTCTGTCCTTAACCCTGTTCCTTGTTTAGACAGTGGCTCTTTTGTTTTTCAAGACAGATTGCCTGTTGTCCTTTTTAAAAGGGGAGAAACAAGTGGTTTATGTAAATTTATGTCACATGGGAAACACTTTGAAATATGATCTAACATCCTTTGTGGCTAATTTTAACTTTCCGCCGTCAGTTTTTGTCCCCTTCAAAAGTATCGACAGTCCCAGTGTTGAACCTTGTGCCTCCTAACATAGAATATGTTCAGATAGATCTGCTGACATTTCAATGTGTCTTTTGAGTATATTTGACGTAGCATAGGAAGGATGATAAATCTGTATTTAGTGAAATATGACATTTTTACAGTTCTCACAAAGTGAAACTCAATCGTTCTCAGTGGCTGTTCTTTCTTACAGTGGATTTGAGGAGTCCTTTTATCTCTACAACGCTTTCTGTAGTCCTTGATGTATTTTTCGGTGTTTTCCCAGTGAACATGTCATCACAGAGGATCAGGAGGAGAGAGGCGCGCAGAGGCAGTGACGCTGCACTTTGGATTCTTCCTGTTTATATCTTTACAAGCAGAAAGTCTCGATAGAGGAAAGTAGACGAAACCTCACATCAGCTGCTGCGTTCAGACAGAAGCTGTGTTAGGAATGAAGAATGTATTCTGCTACAACAATAAGAACATGTGGTCGTGTTTGCCTGGTGAAGACTTGTGCTGGTTGGGTTGGACTGTCACCCACATGTGCCTTTCTGTTCTGCTGTGCTGGAAGGAAACAAAGCGTGTGTTTGTGGAGGCGTCTGGAGGATGTGCAGGACGTCCACGACTCTGTGGTCGAGGCTGTCGACGCACAGAAAGGTCGCAGTTGTACATAAAATAGCACTTTTAAAGCACCGAGTCAATATTTCCGCCGATGCATTTCAGATTTCCTGCAACTGCCACTGAAATAAGCACAAACATTAACTTCTGTGCAAAACGTTGACATTTGCACTGAAGCTGTGCTGAGAACACAACCTTCTATCGTGTTTGGTTTCTTTTAAATAGTTTTTCCAAGTTGCTTTTAGCCATAATCACATAATGTTAATTTATATAGTTTAACTCTCTTCCAGTAATGATTCAGTGGATGTTTTGTGGTATTTTGGGTCATAGTTTGTTAACTTAATATTACACATAGACATTTTAAATTTGATATTGATGATTATATATTTTGATAGGTTTCCAGTAATTTAATAGATTTAACCAGGAACAAAACCAACTAACACAAAAGGACCAACAGGCCTCACCAGGGTTTCTACTCTATGATCCACCACAACAACCTGTAGAATAGTTTATATTCATTCTTCTAATGATGCATGTACAACAGATGCATGTACACGAGATAGATGGCGCTTAAAAAAATAAGGAGCAGAGCCCAAACCTCAGCGGCTGGAATGTGAAGAAGCAGATTACCTTTACGACCTCCTGGTTGCCTTCATATTGTCACGTTGGCAGCATCAACCTCACAGCTCTGTGAGTTTCTCTCTGTAGGTTACAGGACAGTTTGTCTGCAGGTTCAGCCATTGTCTGGAGCGGTGTTGGTTAGTTGGGCCAGACTCAGCAGCTGAGAGCAGGTTAACGCGACGTCAGAATTTTCCTGTGAAGCTGGTGTCAGTGACAGGGTGATGGTACCAACACCACTCATACTGTACACTCCACACCCAGACTGCCAGACACGAGCCACTCTCGTGTCGATGCATTTTATCTCTCCTGCATTTCGTCTTCTTACTCACCACATACACAAAAGCAAAACAGCTGCAAAAACTAAGTTAAAGAAATCTGTGGCTTTCAGACTCATCTGCCGAGAAGCAAACCATCAACTGTTGGTTTCCCGTGAGCCCTGCTTGTATGTGCATGTGTACCTTTTAGTTCTCCTGTATTGTAATAGCTGAAGAAACATAGACATGCTATTTTAAAACATGTATATTTAAGAAGCTACTGCGAGGAGGCACATGTATCCTGGCTGTGCTGTGCTGTAAAGAAAGCCTTGTGAACGTTTCTGTCCTCCTTTCAGCCTCACATCTACTTTCATCTCTTGTTTTAAGTGCAATATTCTCTTAATATCTCTCTAAATGCTTAAAAAGTTCAAATATAAAGACAGATTTATTGTTAAAAAGGGAAACGTGTGTTAAAGAACAATAAAAATATCAGTTATTGAGAAAAAAAACCCTGTTGCTCGTTTTGTTACACCATCTACACACCTACAGCCTCAGGCCTCACTAGCTTTGTTGTTGTTCAGTTCAGTCATTTGTGTAGGTCCCACATTGACCGTCATGTTTCCCATCATCCATCTAACGTCTAAAAGCATATTTCTACACCAGCGTGAAACAGACGGCACTAAGAGGCTTCTCCTCACAAGCTCTAGTAAAAGCACTGGCTTCAGGCCTGGACCCCTTCAATACACTTCGCTTTGTGAAAAAGCAAACTCACATGACTTGTCGTACTTTGTGGGGAAGCGCTTTGTGGCCGAGCACCGTCCTTTTCCGCTTCCTCCTCGTTTTGCTGCAATGATGTCCAGGCATCTTCCTCATCGCTGTGAAGCTAGGTCACACGTAACAGAAGTGAAAAGTGTCTTGAAACTCGTGTGTTTCAGTTTGTTTGTTGAACACATCAACATTTCCACCAGATGTAGAAAATTGGGACTTAATACATTTTTACAGGGGTTTGGAAAACTAATAGAGACACTGGAGAGAAGCCAGGTAGATCTTCTGCATGTCTAGGTGGGAAAATGCATTTTTTATTTAAACAGTTATTAGTTAGAACCTGCTTTGTGCCATGTGTTTATTCTGTACAGACAGGACAACAGGTCAGTCTTCTACAGTACAGAGCAATGTAACGAAACGCTCCTGAGTGTGTTGACCTGAATTACCTCTCAGTCGTGTGCAGCCCTCATCCCCATTCACACCTGCTACATAACTGCTTGTCACAATGAGCACACTCCATGTAAAATGTCTTTCCTGTGATAAAACCAGACATTAGCTTCAGTCTTTCCATGTCAAAGGCTGATTTTATGAAAAGTACACAAAGGCTATAGTACAATAAATATCTGCTGAGTAGGTAATAAAATACCGGGCATTTCTTTTCATGCAGTTTCAAAATAAATATCATTTTCTCTCTAATATGTCTTACTGACTATATTAACTCTCCTATGAGTCTTATGGACTTTGGTAAGCAGTGCACACATGGTTTCATCTGGAGACTCAACACGTTTTACTGGCAACAAGGATGTTTTAGAATCAGGACATTTACTGGCATGACAACGCGTAAAAGGAAGGAGTCACTACTCGTGTTCCCCGTCACTTCCTGCAGGAAAGCTTGGACTCACGTAGCAATGATAAAGCGTGGCTGCCTCGGCGCCCTGATAACCGTCAACTAGCTGTGATGGATGAGTAGAAGGAGGAGCTGAGGGCAAAACACAGAACCTGGTGAATGAATAAAAGGATGAAATGTGAAAACAGAACCTTTCGCATAACGCTGCCACATTAACTAGTGAGTCTACTGTAAATACCCCGTAATGACAATGTAATAACTGTTGAGCGCTCAGTATGAGGCCAGTGTTGGGCCTTGGACACAACGGACGGTGTCCTGGCATCACCGCGCTAACAGCCATGATAGAGAACGGCAGTGGCAGCATTATGGGACAAACATGTGAGAATCTGTATCTGGTGCCAGAGCAGCTTCTGCAAAGTACTAAAAATGGGTCTGAATACTTCTGTCAGTAAGACAATTCAGTGTTTGACTCTTGTTAATTATTCTAAAACCATTTCCACTTTGTTATTAATGGTGTTTACATGTGGCCTGATGGGCAAATGCAGCCTCTCCTTACTTCTTATTGAATTAAAGCATGGGTACTGTAAGTACTCATCCATCTGCAGCTTTTAGCCCTCACTGAGCAGTTTAGTTTGTGTATGGTTAAGACTCAAATTTGTCAATTTGATACTTTTAAAGAATAGCTACAGTTGATGTCAAGCAGCTCAAGGAACAAATAGATTTCATACAAGTTTGCAGAGAGCAAAACAAAGAGAATAAAAAGATATTTATCCTGAAGACATTAGCATGTCAGTGGGATGATAATCTTTCACATCAGTGCTGTGGACCAAAGAGGGAGTTTCTGTCCCCAATGGCTAAACATCAGTGAATGCAGCTTTAGGGACTGGGCTTGTGCAACAAGTATCCTGTAAAAAGATGCCTAATCAGAGCACTAGCTTCATGTCAGGAGGCCTTGTAACGGATAGATGATGTGACCTCAGGCCTTGGGTGTGTTCCATGCCCAAGGCAAACACCAACAAACACAGAGCCTAACATGAAAACCAGCTGCCCATAGGTCATCATCAAGCTAGTGAGGAAGGTCTGGTTGGCTCAGGACAATAACCGATGATAATCATGACGCTAACCATGAAAGGTTATGGACTTTACAGTACTTCCTGACAGATTTGTAGGTCAGTCTATGAATCTGCTGTGTGAGTGGTTCCTGCTTCGGGTGGAGTCTCTGGGTCAGGTGGACTTTCTGGGCTGTCCATCCACAACTCCATGGACTCCTGGGTGTCAAAAAACTCATCCGGCCCCTCAGGAGACTGCGGTGTCTGGGAGCTGGATCCTGCCTCGCTGCTGCTCTCTCTGAGCTCCAGCAGCACAGGCAGAGATCCGGGGAGACAGTACCCCTCCATTCGACCCAGCGCAAGCTCGGCTAAACCAGAGCAAGGCGGCCAGAGGCAAGGATCAGACGCAGGAGGATCCACAGCTGCTGCAACCACCTCCAGTTCTTCCTGCGTGCGTTCAAGATTATCTGGCTGGTGGTCAATGTCATCCTCTGGAGAGTTTTTTGGAGTCAGAGGGACTTCAGCAGGATTGGGAAGTGTAGGGCAGGATGGATCCTGTGATCCGATGCCAGATGCCGTCTGGCTGGAAATGTTATGACAGGAGTGAGTTTCCTCGCTGCTCTGAGGACTCAGGGAGATCTTATCGCTGAAGCTGAAGCGAGGCGAAGTGTCAGCTGTTGTTGGAGACGATGGCCCAGCACTGGACACGGTGCTGGATGGACCGCTGCTGTCTGCAGGGACAAAGCAAAACACACTAAATACAGAACCGGGAAGTAACCAGCAAGTAAAATGATGCACAGGACACATTCTGAGAATATGACAGGCAGCAATAACAGACTAAACGGTGGGCTTATTTAAAAACAGGCACTAAAAACGACTTGTGCTCCATAAATAATCTGCCAGACATCTAAAAAAGAGACAGCTGAGGAAGGCCAACCTAGAAATGTCAAATCTTGGCGTGAACGAGAAGCGGCTGTGATACTCACACCAAGGAGGTCTGTCAGAACGAGATCTGAGCGAGATGGAGGAAGAGAGGACTCTCTGGGGGATGTACGAGTCCACTGATGGCTGATTGTGTGTGTCAAACATGGCTGACAGAGCTGCAGGGACAAAAGGAGAAGAACAGGTCGAGTTAAGCACCGAGGCTAGAAAAGATCATGTAGAACAGCAGGAGATTTGGGTCGGGTTCTGACCTCGGGTTGTCCTTGTGTGTGGGTCCCCAGCGCTGTCGCACACACCCGTGAGGAACTCGTTGACCTGCTTCAGTGACAGCGAGTTGTGCAGCGTTTCCAGAGGGTAGATGGACGGCACCATGGAGCAGCCTTCGAAGCCTGCGGCACAGGAGAAACATGACGCCCGCGGGCACATCAGCCGTCAGCCACACCGAGCGGTCAGAAGAGGAGCAGGCAGAATCACTTCAGCTGACACCAAACACTACTGCACCAACGCCTCCCGGAACTACACCACAACGTGGTACTCTGAAACCCTGCTCCTGGTTCTGAATAAGCCCATAACAGGCTGTGAAGTCCTGCCAGCATCTGTTCTGTTCCAGGCAGCCAAGTTGCAAAAAAACCATGCTGAACGCCAAGACACCAAATTATACGGTAACAAGTCTACGCCTCCCAAATGTGACAAAAGCAGGCAGGTTTCAAAAACGAAGCGGGCGCTTCTCTGGTCAGTCCCAAAGAACAGACGCTGGAGCCGTAGCGGCAGCGCCAAGCGGTCCAAGCCGTCCAGACTGCAGCCGCGTCACCGAAGTCGTCAGGGTAACAAACAAAGCGTCAAACCACAGCCTGCCTCCACCGCTTCAAACCTCCGCAGGATGGTTCAGTTTTCACCTGCACAGCAGTAACAGCAAACAAGCAGGAGGTCCATGCTGGTTAAGGTCAGGTAGGAGGGCAGCTAGCATTCAACAGAGCAGCCCACTCCAAATGCACACGGTAGAATGAGACATGAAGGAAAGATCCATGTGTGTGTCTCTTCAGAAGTGATGAGGGAGTGCTGTCTTACAGTAAGTGATGCTTTAAACAAACAGCATGTTTTTCTACTTCCACTGTATAGTGATGGTTACAAATGCATGTTTACCTAAAAAGTTTAGTACAGATTCCAAAGCTCTTTCTGAGTGCATCCGTATTTACGCTACTAAAATAAGAAAAACATCCTGATTTAGAACAGGAGAAATCTGATCAAAGAAGCTGAACTCCACTAGCAGGCGATGGCAGCTTTTGATCCACAGACACATTTCAGTCTCAACGCAAAACAGCTTTTTCTGTATAAATTAGCTAAAGTAGTAAGAATCGTGTCCGTTTAAGCATGTGGCCTCAGTCCCTGAGTCACGCTGAAATGGTAAAGATGTGAGACTGGAACTGAAACACTGGCTGAAGAAAAAGTGAGGAAATAAAGGCCTTTGAATGTTATATTTGTGTTTGTTTTCCACCTGAAAATGAGAAAATAGTACGTTTTAATTTAAAATAAGTGTAGATTTTTAGCTCCAAAATGATGATTTTCCAACTGCTTATGTCCGAGAAGTTACTGACACCATTGTGAAGGGGAAGCGAAGTAGTTGCAAAACGGCCCAAGGTTCCCAAACAGCTCACACCACTCCAGCTTGCAATCTGCATAACCACAGAAACAGGCAAGCATGCAGAAACATCAAGACGCAAAGCATGGGAGTCGACCACAGAACAAGCACAGTCCCAACTGAAACGTGAGAAGTGGCTGGACAGAGCATGAGGCTGGGGTATGGAGGGCGGGGCCACAGGCTGACCGTAGAGGCACTCTAGGGGGTCCTGGCCGGAGATGAGCCAGTTTCGGAAGAGTCGAAGGTGGTAGGAGCACTGGTGGAGGTGGTGGGCCAGCGCACTGTCCAGAGAGAGGTGGCGGCCCAGGCTTAGGTCAGTGGAGAAACAGCTCAACAACTGGGCCACATGATGCTCCTCCAGGGGCTCTGGGGAAGAAGAGGGAGAGCGAGGAAGGACAGAGCAGTGGAGGAGGAGGGGCAGCACAAAAGACAAGAAACGAAAGGATTTAGGCGAGGAAGGAGGAAGAAAGAAGGACTGAAGTACCATACAGACAGGAGATAAGAGGGGAGTAAGAGGGGAAGGGATGGAGGAGAGGTGTGGTGCGTGTATGTAAGGTGGTGCTCGAAACCAAAGAAGCAGCCAGCAGCTTGTCCTGGCTGCCAAACAGCCAAAGACCAGAAAAAGCAGCAAATCATCTCAAGCACTTATCTGCAATAAAATCATCAAGCACTTCAGCAAAGCTTGGAGCAAAACACTGAAAATAAAAAGACACCATGTTGCTCGTTTGTAGCATCTCTGTGTAAGCTTAAACAAATCTTATTATAAAAGAGACCTTGGTTCAATTAAAGAAAACCCACAAAGGAGCAAGAACAACACAGGACGTGTACAGGAAGCATCCTAGCACCTTCCAAAAGGAACACGCACACAAACGCACACACACGCACCCACACGCACTCACACGCACACACAAAGGTGGTGTCCACGGTAAGAGCCGCCGTCCTACCACTGCTACACAAAACTGCAGCTGGACATTTGGTGTCAACTCAAAGCTGTGTCAGCGAGGGCCATCGTACCTGCTGCAGTGCACCACAGAGACGGAGCCACTGCTACTGCGGACGTGTCGTCCTGAGTCCCTGGGGTGGATGATACAAGTACGTACTGTAAGACACACTAGTAGAATGTGAAGCTACCTTCAGACGTAGTGATGAGCTAAGTTGTTTTGTGTGCATACACACTGCAAACAAAACACTTGCTGAATGTGGAGCAAACCTTTTCATTAGTTTCCCAGTTCTGACGACAACCAAAAGGCAAATATCATATTGCAGGACCATCCAGCCCAGTAAGCTGACCCAGACTCAAGGAATTCCAACGGACCAATACTAGAGATAAAGAACACGCCCATGCAGGTGACATCAGAAGCTGTCACTGCACCTCTGGAGCCACAGATTCATGAACACATTGAAAATTAACACGTGACCAATGAAAACACTGAAACAGCATGTGAGTGTTTGTGACGTCGAACAAAACGGACCGATGAGATGAGCGATGCTTTAACTCCTCCCAGTTTGTACTGACGCTGGGTTCACGCAGCTGTGAATCAGTGTAAACGGGAAGAATTAAACATGTATTAGCGGCTAGTGGTGTTAAAACAATGAGTTCAACTCAAATATCCTCTACAATAATGGTAACAGGTTTGTATTTTATGCAATTACTGAACACGCACGCACACACACATACGCCACTGGAAATTAAATACTGAGTTACTGGTGACCACTACAAATCGTATGCAGGATGTTAAACAGGGTTCCCACCCTGGGCTCAGTGCTCGGGTCCTCCAGGCGACTCTACGTGGGCATTAAAATGAAGCTTTACGTCCGAACAAGGGATCAGCAGTCAGTCTGCAGCGATCGCTCACAGCCCCTGTTGCTTCCCTGGACAGTCCGCCTACAGTCCTGTCGGGCCCCGAAGATCCGGACCTAGCCTGGCTTTGAAAAACATCTGTTACAACTGAGGATCAAGCTGGTTTATTGGTCATCACTGAGCTGAACTGGAGGTGTAATGTCGGGTAAATTAGCAGCTTGACCCAAACTAAGAGCTGAACGTTTCTGCATCAGTTGCTTCACTTCTAAACCGTCCAAATGTTAGACATTATTCAAGACTGTCCTCAAATAAATAAGCATCTCTATTGACCATAATTACAAAATGTCACAGCAGTCATTCAGCATCTGGAGACACACTGGTCCCGTAAACACATCCATGGATCCAGACCTGATGACGCTGCCAAACAACACACCAGCAAAGCTTCACCACCAATGCTGATGGACCGGTTGATTTCAGGGCATTATATAATTCACTGATATATTTCTTATTCATATAAGATGTAAATGATTCAATACAATTGGGTTCATTTATATGGGGTCAATTCATAAATGTTACTGTACAGCAATGCACTTTAGAAGGTAAAGTTTAGGACCCCACACAGCTATAAACTGTTATTACATCATTTAGGTTTGCTTGCTGTTGCTACACTGTATGTGACACGCTTAGTCACCACAGTGCTTTTAATAGTTCATGGTGCTACTCTGGTTCATGGAAAAAAGACCCAATACCATCGTCTTCCCCGGATGCTGTTTTAGTCATGGTGTCCCGGCTGAGAAAACGAGCCAACTCAGTAAGTCAAAGTCCATGTTAACAGGAGCTGTAGTTAGAGCTCAAGGTTGAGTCGCGGCAAAGAAGGAAAAAAGGAGATATTAATTTTTACATGTACTGTAAGGCTAAAGATGCGTTCCCAGGTTGAGCTACGTTCGACCAGATGCCATGACTTCCAGACAACCTCACCTGGATGACCATCTTCACCACTCTCCGCCTGGCTGCCTTTTAGCCCTGCTAATATCTGGTATTATTAAAGCGTGAAAAACTATATTTTGTGATGCACTAAACTGCTGACATTCCTTGTTTGAAAATTCGAGATTACAAATTTAGTGGGAACCCTGATTGAAAAGAGGATGTCAGGTAGTGTTCAAAGAGTCCAAAGCATATGGATAAACAAAAGGTTAAAATCATTAGAAAAAAATAACTAGAATGCTGGAGGGCCATGTGGAAAAACCCAAAGTAAAAAAATGTTTGAAGACATGCAAGACAAAGGGAGGTGATTTGGAAAAATACTTGAAAGAAGCAGACGTACCATTAGTCGGATGCTTTGCAAACGACACAGAAAATCGTTTTACTGCCGGCATAGACAACAACTCTGAGGAAATAAAAAAAAATTTACTAGTGTTACTATGAGCCACAGTAACATGTATATCATGCTTGATCATTTCCCTGTTCTTTCTAATGCGGTCGCAGAAGTGGCAAAGTTCAAGTACCAAAACTAAAGCCTGAGTCAAGTCACTGTTGGAGGTTTAATGTTGGACGATGCATGACGGCGACACATGAATGAGATGAAATCATGTTAAAATGAGCCAGTGTGAAAACCAAAACCAAGATATTCAGGCTGATTTGCGATGATTTTGCTGATTTGATTTACAGTTTTCCCACTAAAAAGTAAACGAAAGTAAGTAAACGAAAGCCAGCCGCCCTGTCTGCTGGGCTCATGACGAACTGGACTACAACCCCGCGAGAGGAGAAGCTCTACACTCATGGAGGAGCATGCACTGACACTCAGTTAAGGCCGAGACTCGAACGTTTCCTTACAGACCTGAAGATGAGGTGTAACAAGATGGATGACAAAGACCAACAGCAAAGCTTCGACCAAAAGGATGGAATGTGTGAGGGAGAATGTCTGTGTGATATCACACTGACATCTACTGGACAACACCACAACATGTAATAATATCAGGAACAGCCAAGCATGAAATCAGACCTGAAGTCACTGGGCAACGTCTGCTACCCACAACATTTGGCCTTAAACCTAAAGGATGTTAAAACAACATCTAATTTATCCCGAATTTACAACTACGCTGACCTTCAGAGAACAGACTTTATACTTCAAGTACAAATGGGAGGACTTGACACTGAACAGGTTATAAGAGGAAGTCAGTGCAGCCATGAACTGATGCAAAGATAAAAAACAAAAAAAACAACAAAAAATGAATGGAAACATTATGACTTTGAACATAAGAACTCGTCATGACACAGACTGATGAACAGCTGCTTCATACACGCAGTAGCTTCACAAACGACAGTACCATCATGTAGTTTGGTGCAAAGTTACACATCAAGATTTCACTAACATCTCAGACCAGCAAAGACGCCTGAGGCAGCGGGTTTAACAAGCTGCTAAAAACAAATGCTCCAATCTGACTCAAAGTGATGTGGAGGAAAGAAATCATGGTATATCCCAGTGGTTTGGTGACTATATGAACATGGAGGCTAGAAATATCGGAACTACAGGAAATAATGCTATAATACATATGCATGTACGTTTACAAAATTTACTTTCTAAGCTGTTCTCATTTTTGGCTAATGTGTAGAAGAGCCCAGTTTCCTCATGTCACCTAGGCCTGAGACGTGTAAGACTGATCTGCTGTTGCCCTGTGCAGACTTATGAAGGAGCGCTGTCTCAACACGTACCGTCTTTGTAGGACAGACTGCCGGTGGAGAATTTTTTGCGATGTGCGCGTGCGTAGTCCTGCAGGTTAGGTGCACTAGAAGACCCACCTAGGACAGTGGTGCTGAAGAGCCCGGCGCACTGAGAGCCTGCGAGGGGGGTCGGGGGGTTAGTCTCCACCACATAACATGCCGTTATTCAAAGAACAGAGCAAAACAGAAAGAGAGGAGAAACAGAGACAGGCAGAAAGGTCCAGAGAGGAGCATGCAGCTCTGTACGTCTCATCTTTACACACTCCATTGCGTCGGGTTCAGGGGCTAAAATGAAAAATCCACCTGAACCCAGAAGTCCTGTATTAATTGTGCTGTATTAGTTTATAATAACGTGTTATAAATACATGAGAGAACTCAACGAAATAAAATAAAATCTGCCTTGGAGACTGGATTGCTTTCTTCCTGCAAGGCTTAATTAGGTCGCTGTCCTGTAACTGACACCAACAGCTGATACTTAAAGAATCTGTTATGTTAACGTAGTTCACACGCGCACATGCACGCATGCACGCACCCACTTTCATGGGTTTCAGTGTGTGTTGATACGTGTGTGAGTGACACTTTAGTCAGTTCATCAGGCCCAGAAGCAGCTGAGGCTTATTGCCATGGAAAAATGTTTATCTGAACAGACCTGCACAGTTTAAGGCCGGCATAGAGTCTAAAGCCCTGGTTTGATGATTGTTATCACACTTATCTCACATGAACAGAGAAATCATACTATTGGTTTATACCTTGTGAAACACCATTTAATACTGTAGTTACATTAGAAAAAACAATTGTCTTAGCTGTCAAGCACAGTATTTGCACACAGCTGTTCTTATGAAGAAGCAATATGTATTTGCAGCTGACTGCATAACAACGGCAACAGGACTGTGCATTAATACCATCATGCCCGATCAAAAGTCATATAATAGAACCTGCACACATCCCTCCCACTCAGTCCTTTCACACAGTCATCTATATAGAGGGTTGCCATGGAAACACCGACTACTAAAACACCTACCTAATCCACTTTGTTTCATTTCAGGGGATTGACGTGAGCAGAATGAGAAGAGCCGGTAACTGCCAACTTTGGATGAAGATGTCTCCGACAGGACCTGGTAGAAAACACCAACACCAGCCTCAGTCAGGGGCAAACAGAAGCTCTTCTGTGTGTGGTCTCAACCAAGTAAAGAAAACAGAACAAAACTGCAGACAAGGTTATATAAGCAACTTAACAAATGCACTAAATATGTGGAGGTTCACCACTGATATTTTATGATTGTGCTTTACTGTAGCTGCATGCAAACACTGACGTTTATTACATAAACACAAGTCTGGCACAGGTCAGCTGTTACCCCTGGAGCGTTCATCAGTCTCTCACCTCCATTGATCCAGTCTTATGGTTGCGTATGAGCGGCGACCTCCTCTGAATGGTGATTGGCTCAGACAGTGGGACAGCGCGGTCTGTCTCATCCCGGGTGAGATCCTCCAGGCTGCCGGGGTCGGGCTGCTTCTGGCCATTCTAAACCACACACAGATTTCATCACATCTAGTGCATGAAGCGCAGAAGGACAATGTGAGCGGAAATATTTGGATTTTACAGCACCTGTCGCGCAACCTCCGCAGAAGCAGGCCTAAAGCCAAAGCCAGTTGGCGCGTTCTCCTCCTCCTCCACACCTTTGACCCCAGGGCTGAAATGAAGCTCGACATGGAAACGTTCCTCAGAGGCGAGGTCCTACAAAAAGCCAATGGAGACGTCATTGTTTAGCCTAATCCAGCACATTTCTTCTGTTTGTAGTTATTTCTTCAGATTCTATACAAAGCATAACCTCAAGCTTGTGCATGAATAGATCTTCCTTCCAGTAAAAGTTCAGACATGTCCTACAATGATAACCGAAGGTCATGAATGAAATGTGACTGTAACATAAACTGACCTTATTGTTGTCTTCATACAGCATAATCACAATCTGGGTCATGTAGTTGAGTTCAGAAACAGCACTCAGGTAATCCATGGCACGCTTCCACTGCTGGTCCTTCTCCTCCTGTTGTATTCACACAGACACAAGCGCTCGGTCCCTTATGTTTTGCAGATTTGAACTCTCGGATGCTTACGTGAGATTGTGTGGCAACGTACATCGAGCAAGCCTCCGTAGCGGAAAATGCTGAGCAGGGAGTGGACATGACTTTCACTGGTGAAGTATAAGCGTGTCCGAACATGGCGCCCAGGTGACAGCACCCCCCGAGAGTACCTGCAGACAAGCACTATCACAATGAGCCAACACTGTCCATCCTAAAGAGCCTCCTCAAGAGACACTTAACCAGACTTACAGAGGATGCAGTTTGTTGACAGATTCGTCCTCATGCGTCCTCTGCAGGTCAAGCTGAATCTTCCTGACCAGTGGGAGACAGTAGGCATAGGCTATGTCCAGTTTCTCCACTTTACTTATACCGTATTCCTGGAAAAGCACAGAGATTGATCAGAAATGTCACACATTCAATATAAATGATTAGCCTTGTGTTGCACTTTAAAGCAATCAAGTTAGTTTTTTCACTCTGAGGGACTTTGCAACAAGCTAGAGACATTAAATGCTAGATTACATTAACATAACTTCTGTGCGGAGCTTCATGACGTATTTAAAATGATTGCTTAAATTAAAAAAAATATATAGAGTTAAACCTAAAAAAACAAATCAAAAAGAAATTATCTAAAGAAGTTTCTTAGAGGTAGGCTATAGCTTGGCCTCTTCCTTCCTACCTGTGGGATGACTATGTCAGCCAGGGCTCTAGACAGCCTGAACAGCTCCAGTGTGTCCTCCAGGCCCAGAGTAGAGTTATGAATAACATCGTATTTGACGCAGTCATAAATATCCGGGATTTTACTAATGTCATAGCGTCCATTCTTCATGCGAAAGTCCCTCTCAAGTTTGGACCAGCGCTGCAGCATGAGCTCCAGTGACTCACTGTGATACAACTGCAAATCTGCGGATTTTAGGGAAAGTGAAGAAAACAGTTTGAGGAAATCATTTTTATAGCAATCAGAAGCAAGTAAAAATCATTTGAAACAGATTGGTATTGAGTTTACAGCCACGCTAGGGGTTTAGTGCGTAGATACTGTGCTGCTTCAAGCTAAATGCTAATAAGAACACACTAACATGGTTAGTGCTTAATAAATCCACTGGTCATGATCAGGCCCCAATTAAAAGTGAAACATCTCTGCTCCTGTGGTCACATCAATAAAAGCATGCTGACGTCTGCGTTTTATTTCTATAACTCATTGTTAAAGCTCCAAATATGAGGTCTGCTCACCTGCAGATTTGGGGTCCTCCATTCTTGTGCGAATCTGGGATGTGAGGCTCTGGATGAGGGCGTACACCTGGTCACATATGGCGACAGGATTCTGTACTATTTTCATTGAACTCACCAAAGAGGTGCTGCAGGTTGGGGCCAGCTGTGAAACAAGAGGTCAAAGATTAAAAGTAGAACAAAAGCCCTGAGAAGCCCCACAATTTAAAGAACTTTATTTAATCCACACAGAACTACAATCCTTCCTGCTTTCACCACGCCAAGTCATCAAGCGTCTGCTTGTTCATCTGCGTGATGAAAGGAGGTACAGTAAGCCACAGACAATTAGGGCCCCAGACTGAAGAGTAACCACCTGTGTATGTACTGTACAGGTATTACGATCTACAATTTGCTGAATCTAGCAATTACAGTATTGTGCATGTTAGTATCCCCTCCTTTAACCCTATATTTTTTGTAATAATTCACAGTAATTGTGTCTGAGAGAAGCTTTTGTAGGATGATGAGCACATTTACTGTAGGTGGATATTAGTTATATCATGCCCATGTTATAGTTCATGTCGAGTCAAAACCACCTGCTGCACAGAAGGTGCTCACATGTTTACTCCCTACTGCTGTTTACCGTTTCCTTCTTTCACTGCGTTCTCATGCAGGAGACTGCGACAGTATCTTAGAGGAGACATGCTGTAAACACATTTAGCCAGTCACCCTATCAAAGTCCTCCTCGATGAAGTCCCTGTCCTTCTGCAGAATCTCATGGAGTCTGGCCTTAACGCGATGCTGACAGCTGCTCAGAGAGTCGCTGTCACTGTCCAGTAACCCGTTCATGTTGGCACTTTTCACCATCTGCACCAGGATGGGCGTTAGCTCTCCCTCCAGAGCCAACAAACCCTTTCAAGAGACACAAAAAAATATCAATTTATAATCTGTGACAGTGATAATAGCACAATTTTAAAACTTACATTACTGTTTGTAATCTAAAGAAGCTTAATAGGTCAAATGGATCTTCTGCTACTGGCCTTCCAACATAAGACACTGGTGTCTGGAAACCTCCAAATACCTTTGCGAAGGCTGCGGCGGTCATCTGCACCCTGCCCTCATCAGATGCATATATCTTTAGGTCATGTCTGTAAGTGCTGTGTAACCGCAGTAACCCACAACCTGGAAACCCAGCATAGTCTCCTGCAAGGACAGAGATGATCATGGTCAACAACCCCTAGCAGCTCAGATCCTCGTATTACTGAAGCTTAATCTTGCTGTCTCTGCTTTTGTTGTTCTTGCACCAACCGAACCTTTCACAGAATAAAAGATCTTTCATTTCCATTTCCAGCCGAATAAGCAGCTAAGAACACAGCATTTTCCAGCATCTCTGCTGTGTTCGTGCCTCACCTTGTCCTCCTGGGTACATACAGCGGAAGGCTCTTCCCAGCTCCTCAGCCTGTACTCTGCCAGCCGGCGTCAGCTCCCCTCCCCACTTCAGCACCAGCAGCAAAGAAGGGCCTTCTTTCCGTGTGTCTGAGCAACAGGACAGTAGGACAACAGTCAAGCCACTACAGAACCTCCACCGCGACATTGCTCGTCATATCGTCCTACCTTCTTCCTCACTAGAGGTTTTGGGCTGCCCATGGGGCAGGTACGTAAGTTGTACTTTTCTGTTGATCCCCGAAAAGTGACCATACCTAAAAAAATACAAGGAGAAAAGAAGGTATAGTTTGAACCATGACCAGAAATTTTTGAGTTGGATAAAAGTTGAGGGAGCAATGAATAATAAATTGACCCAGTTCAGTTGCTACACACATTTCTAAAACGGTCTTTAACTGCTCCAGTTTGGACTTCTTCTCTTCGATCTCACAGTCATTGTGCTGTCCCAGTTCTGCTAACAACTGCCGTGTGATGTCCAGCACCTCCTGGCGAGTTTCAGAGAGAAACAAGCTGTCAGACAGTTCGCAGATGTTCACCCAGTGCTGATCACATGCGGCGTGAGTTTGGGAGGTAATTTAACAGCCAAAAACAATTTAACCTGCAGTTGTTTTGGTTTCTTCAGTTTTAGTTTCCCAGTTTTGTATCCTCCATATTTTTCAAATAGATCAAAGAACCTGAAAAAAGAAAAATCAAAGGCAGATTGGAAAATTAGTTGTTTTTTTTTTTTAAAAAGAAAAAAAAAAGAAAATTAGTTTTGTTAGTAAAGGAAAAGAAAGACAATGTCACAGAGACAACTCACATGGGGTTGCGAACTTCCATCTTCATCTTCTGTTTGGGCGTTCGGTCGCCATGACGGATGACAGCAATAACACATCGTAGTTCCATCCTAAACAGTACATGTAGGTTCACATCAGGAATATCAAGCCTTTAAAGACTTTACTCTGCCCCAACAGTGGTTTGTGTAAGATGATAATAATAATCATCTAGTAACTACAAGAATCAGAAACTTTAACAAGGTACAAAAAAAGACAATTTTGCCTGTATTAATTGATTGATGGCTGGTAAACTCACATGGTCCCTGAAGTGGTGGGAACAATGGGGATGTCCTCTGCCTCAGTCGGGATGGACCAAGGAATCTGAAACTGGGGAGCCAGCTCACGCATCACAATGTTCCTGGAAACCCATTAGGCTTAGAATGAGTCTTACTTTGATCAGACAAAGGAAGGTCATGAAGTTGTTAATCAGAATAACAAAAAGCAGCGACGTACCCGAGGATCTTGGCACAATCGTCGTAGTACTTCATTGAGTTTTTTACAAAACTGAAACCATTGACATCGCAAACATAGGAGTGTCCGTTGGCTCGGAGAAGATCAAAGCCACAAACCGTTTGCTGAAGCGAGAGGAGAACATGCTGATAGGCACCGGGTCAGGGAACGACGGACAAACCCAACTGCAGCACACTGAACGTACCTTGAACGCCAGGCAGACTTTGCGGGCCACCAGCTTCTCCATGGCTGAGAGCATGACGGGGTAGCGCACCTCCTTGCCCTCGCTGTCCCTCTCTACCTTACCGTCCAGAGCAGGGGACTTACGCGCTTCCGCATGAGCATAGTCTGGACCCACAGTGTACACCTGAGAAAACAAACGTTAATTACCAATTATTTTATTGTCCTTCACACCTTTATATAACTGGCAGCATAAATCGAAGGGTGATAGTGAAAACACTTAACACCTTACCTTAACGTCAGTACCATCTGTTGGCATGAACTCTTCATAGATGTATGAGCCCGTCTTCCTCACACTGCTTTCCGGTGAGTAAACGCTGCTCCTGCTCCCGATCTACACAAATCAGAGCTGACTGAGCGAAAAGTCATTGAAGCAAGACAATCGGAAGAAGCTAAACAATCGGGTTTAAAGACAGGAAAAACAAGCTGCGCTGACGAAGGAAGGACCTTTCTGAAGAGGCGCTGGCTGCCACCACCAGCAGAGGTGGGGTAGTAGATGTAGACATTATGGTCCTCTGCACACACGGGCTTCTCAACAAAAGGCTTTTGGAAGATTTCCCCATTCACTTCGACGTGGTCCTCTCCTTCCACCAGGTTACACTCTGACACACACAGACGCAAAGATAAAGAATCATTTACTGACACACGCACACACATACTTGAGCCCTTGGTGTTTACTTCTGCTACTTCTGAGTCTTGAGATGTTCATAAGTGGTTTTAAAAGCTGTCATTACCAAGGGCGCATGAGACACTGACTGCATCACTAAGTCCAAAGCATTTGAATGCCAGACCCATTATGTCAGGGCTCAAGTATGGAACACTTGTGACTGCTTCACATTCAAAACTATCTTTATCCACTAGCTGAAATAAAAGCAAAGCAGAACGAACAGGGCCCTTCTCTCAGAGCTTTTTACCATTATTTTTTCCATCTTTCCTGTATTAAACTGCAAAAAATAGATTATAAAACAGCAGACTGACGATCTGGTTTATCTGGATCACGGTTGAGCACAGCATAGCGCGGCAGATCAATCCCTTCCTCCTGCAGGATGCGGTACACCTCTCTCCTGTAAATACAAATAATACAAACAATACAAAGTGTTTCAGTTTTTGTTTGACATGCACTGACTCTGCGTGCATCGGTTTGTTTGTTGTCCTTTATTGAGTACCTGTCCTGGATGTAGTACTGCATGTTTAGGTCATTGATGAGAAGGGGGTTTCTCAGTTTGGCATAGCTTACGGCCTTGTCCAGAGGGAAGCCTAGTTGAAAAACAACCAAATGAATGAAGCTCTAGGAAAACAGGCAGAATACAGTTGAGTGTGGTTGTTGTACCTTTGGAGTGGAACGAGATGAGGCAGTCACAGAGAGGCCATTTGTCCACGGGCTCGTTGAGGATGACGTCCTCTGGGAAGATGACCACAGTGATGTATTCAAATCTACACAGCCTCTCCAGGATCTGAGTCATTGGCTTGGACTTGGACTTCTTCATCATGCAACAGATCCCCACCACAATCTGTTGCTCCGGGGGCTAAACACAGGCCAGAGGACATGTACGGGTTAGGACATGTAACAAACAAAAAACAAAAGCAGACTAACAGACTAACAAACTAAACAGCATGATGGAAGGAAAGATGTTTGCATGTAGCGATCCATCCTTGTGTTTAAGGCCATTCCAGATAAGGTAAGGTTAAAACTGGGTGCAGGTGCAGATTGTCATTCAGTTGTTAAAGTGCATGCAAAAGTCTTTTAATCCAACACTCATCACACACAAGTGGATTATGAATCTTTCCGAATTAAAAGATTCTATGTTTGAGTAAACTGCCCACCGAGTCTGCGTCTTCGTCGTCCTCATACAGCTCCATGTCGGTCCTCATGCTGTCCTCCGGGACCTCGCTCTCATCGTCCTCGCAGCCCACGAAGAATCTGGGAGCGCCACGCCGGCTCTCACCCGGGCTGTTGGGTTCTGACATCACAGTCCCCCGCGGCAGCCCTCAGCGTCCCACCACGCCATCGTACACCAACACACCGCCAGAGCGGGCTGCGGACGGGAGGGCACAAGGCCTGGGTGGAGGGATGGGTCCACCTTGCCTGGACGGCAGTAGAGCCAATAGATAAAGGTGCGTGACAACCAGAGAAATGAGCCTGGATGACGGTACACTGTGTGCTAAAGGCCGATGCCGGTCAGTCCTCCGGAGTGACGTCAGTGCTCGTGTTTCTCATTCTTCATTTAACAAATTCACATCTCAAATAACTGGCTGGTCTTTTGTGTCTCTCAACTGGTTAACGTGGAAGCTGACGTTCCAATTATCTGATGACAGTCCTGTCCTCCATTTGGAAGCAAGAAATAAAGTCCTACAACACAAACAAACAGGTAAAAACATTTTACTGTTTTGGAAGGAAATTATTTGGTGTTAGGTGTATTTTGCCAAAGAGCAGAACTGTTGTCAGTAATCACACATTTTAGACAGTAAAGACAAGGGTGTAACAACTCTGAAATCAAGTGAAACACTGAGGTCACTGATTTTATGTTGCGTGTTAGTAACATTGAGTCTGAAGCAGTGAACTGTTTGTTGATGGTCCAAACATGAGGTGTAGACGACTTCTATAAGAAGACTTTTATAACAGATAAATACATGAACAGCATATATTCATAAATTCGCATCCTACATAAACTCTAGAGGTTTACACAAGATGTGATTCACAGACTCATTATTTCAAGCTACAGCATGTCAGTATGTTACAGTAAAAGAAAAGACAGTGTGCTTAAGTACAACTACTACTGTTACATATTTAACCCTGACGTTGCAGCAGAAACCAGCAGCATAAACTGTAATCTGTGTTTGCTTCACCACTAAACATTAGCCAGTCATGAAAACAGGACAGGGCCTGGACATTATGTCCTTCTGTAGACAAACCACACGGCCCCCTGGCACGCTACGAGCAAACCACCATCAGGCACAGTCACTCAAGGCCTGGCCTGTTTAGAAGAGCTCTTGGGAGAAACTCAACACACAAAAAGACTTCTGTCAACAGAATGTGGAAGTTTATTTCAAGGTCAAATGGAGTTCTCTGCTAAATACTACTTACAACTGCAAACAAACAACCTGTGACTATGCTGGCTCCCAAATGATGATAGAGCTTCTGTGTTGTCTAAAATATTCATTAGCCTTTCTAAATAAAAATATATATGTAATGACAATATTTACTGTCATTGATATAAAAAAGATCTGCATATATAAGGGGTATGATATTTTAAACTCTGTTGGTACTAATGAACCAGACCTCAATGCACCAGTACTTAAAGAAGTGGAAACGAGAAAGCAGGGATTCACGTTCTTTTACTATGTTATTTTTTGCCTGGTAGACGCATACAGTACACATTCATTCTTACTTCAGTTTTGGCACTAGGCTGTTTTAAAAAAAACTCTTCCCATGTGGCTTAATGTTTGAGCGTCCTAAGCATACAAACAGGGCCAGAGCTCCCGCTGAGAACTGTGATCATGTCCTCTTTATTCTTTTTAGAGTTTTTAAGCTTTGGGTGACCCAGGGTGCAGTTTACATTCCACACTTCCACATGATGCACAGCTGTCCTCAGAATGTAAACTGCAGAAAATCTTAGATAAATAGACTTTAACTGTAGTTTAAACTGCACATTTAAAACTTATCAGATTAATTATCTGCTGTTTTTCAATTAATTAGGATCTTTTAACTGTTGCATCTAAAGTTAAGTAAAGGAATTCAGCTTCGCATTATTGGCATCAATTCTAAATCCTGAATAATAAAGTTTACAGGTAGAACTTTACTGAAGTTCAACAGAGACAAAAGCAAAACTGCTTATACGTACGAAACTGGCGAAGCTCCCTCTTCTCTTTTGACCTAAACTCAGCCCCATCATTGCTGCCATGTTTCACCCCTATTTTCTAAAGTGGCTCTTGCCCTCATTTTGTTTCTGTTTATTGCTTAACAGACTTCCACCTCTAGTCCTCATTAAAACAGATAACTCAGGGCAGATTCATATGACTCCAGGAAGAGTGGAGCCAAAAGTGTCACAAACTTCCTTAGAGTTTACTGGTAAGCTCAGGTTTCAAATGTTTTATGCCACCTAAGCAGAATTGCAACACTTGTATGTGTCAGCATTAGTTTAATGCACAGTTTACATCTAAAAAAGGCTGATGAAAGGATTTTCAGGCTGACTCTGTCTAAAGAGAATGACAAAGGATTTTCTGCTAGAATATGACTCCTTCCAGTTTACATTTCCTTGTAAAAAAAAGCTTTTCGATAATTACATATTAATAGATCCCTACAGCTGACAGTTATTTGGTTAATACCCATTAACGTATAACATATTTTTTAGAAAATTACAATGCACTGGATGCAATGCACTGCTTCCTGATCTTTCTCATACATTGCAGATAAACTGGATATTTCACTTCTGAGGTACTTAAAAGCCCAATCACCTATAGCAACATAATTACACCCTTGAATCTGAACATACCAGCTCTTCCAAACATCAACGCTATAGCGTCAGGGTATCTGCACTTGACAGGTCTGACAGGTTCAGCTGTGAATCACGCACCAGGACCAGGACCAGGACCAGCGTCCGCCACGGACCGTGAACCTTCGTCTGCTGCTACATCCCTGCAACAAGTTCATGACCGTTAAGAGCCACTGCAACGCAAATATATGGAAACGACACGTACAGTAATGAATTTATTAAATTGTGCACAAAGATGAACAATGTCGACAGTTGATCGAGTTCAAATTATTTGACAAAGAGCCTGCCGTTTGCTGACGTCATTTCAAGCGTAAAACAGATTTAGTGTTAGCTGCAGTTAGCATGCGGCTAACTGGTAGCGTAGCCCCGGCGGATTCTGCAATGTAAACAAGTCGTCCAGGGCCATTTTGTCTGCCTTTGAAACCAACGCCAGAAACCCATGCGGCTTTTAATCATAACGCTCGAGACTAGAGGGATGTGGACGAAACACCCGTTACCAACTGAAGGCGATAACATGCAGGACTTACAATGAAGCAGAACACCTCTCAGCGTAGCCATCATCTCGATTCCTTCGCTCTTGACAGTTTGCATATGAAACCAATCTTAGCTGTATGCATAAAAAGTCCATCTGATCGACGCCAAGAGTAACCAATAGAAAAGAAGAACGGTTGGAGGAGGCGGCGTCCCAAGGGCATATGAGCCAATGACCAGAGAGTTCTCCCAAGCACAGCAAAAACTAAATGCCAGAAAGGCGAGGCGCGTTGTCGCCCTCTAGCGTTCATTTACAAATGGTGACAGGCAAAGCATTGATGCTGAGTATCTGAGATGCTGCTGTATCTGTACATGATGGATGCTTGAAGTATTTTTTGCAATGTTTTTGTGGGAAGTATGGATTTGCTTCTCACATTCTATTGCTGCCACTTTTTAACCCTAAGGAGACAATTGTTGTAGATATTATGCTCATCCCTGTACATGGCCTGCAATACATTCTCCTCTGTGGGCATTTCATAAATTTTTGGTGTGTGCTGGAGGTAGTGGATTACAGAGCATATTTTTAAAGGTGACCCTGCCCTGATGCAGTGGAGACGCCTCATGCTAGCGGGCCACCATCTGCCAGGTCTGCTGTCAGGGCCAACACTGACGTCAGCGTGTCTGCCAGCCTCCCTGTGCAGATCGAAGCCTGTTTGACCAGTGGCACTGCTCATTGCAAAAGCGCAAACAAAGTTCTTGTGCAATGTGAATAACAGGGAGGCGTGCACAAATATTTCCACCATCAAAATAAATGTCCTTTTTTTACCATTCTTTTTAAAGAATGAGGTATGAGGTAAAGAGGCAGCTGTTGTCGGATCAAACGTGTCTAAATGATCTCAGGCTTCTCCATCACGCCTGTCACAAAGGCCCACTGTGAGGTGCTCCCTGCTGCCCATCAGCCTCATATGGCTTCCATTTGCCAGCGTCAGGGGTGTCACCCTCTCCGTGACTTACAGCAGCAGGTCAGACCTGGACAAGGAGCCTCGTTATGAATGAACTTCCAGGCTTGACGTTCTTCTGCTGCTGCTGGTTGATCCGGTCCTTTCTCGGGTTCCAGCTGCAGTATTTGCTGGAACTTTGGATGAGACCCGAGCTGCTCAAAGAATAAGCATCGTCATGTGGAAATGTAGTTTCTATGTGAATGAGCATTTCAGATTCTCATACAGCACCAATCTTTTATAATTAATTAAAGCTGGTGATTTAGTCTACTCTAAAATATAATTGAGCACCAGATTGAACCAAGTCACATATGGAGTCAGGCTTCAGTCAGAGCCCATGAACACTTCACTCTAAACACCTTATTTGTGGCCTATGGTTTATTCTATCTCTACAACTTTATGTACACATGCATCCTACTAAACAAAACCTAATTCTACTTATTGCAGCAGCTGAAACACCTTGATTTAAGCCCCACAGTACCTTTGAGGCCGCTGATTCGTCATGAGAACATGTCCTGTGTGACCTGCTCAGTGTGTGAGGCCACGTGAAACAAGCCTTCTTTCAGGGCTGAAGGCACGCGTCTCAACACCAGCGTTCCTGTGAGTAACGCAGCCGTTAATGGCGCCGGGTGTCGATAAACGTAAGCTGGCAGTGGCCTGGTTGCTGGTGGACGTCGTCTTTTATCAGCTGTGTTTTCCATCTCTGCTCGGTCAGAAGAATGTCTGTTCTGTGTCCTGTCGAAAGGAAGCCGTGTTCTGTCAGAAACACCCCGAGGGGAGGCAGGTTGAGGTTTCACTCTCACTTTACCAGAAAATGTAAAACTGCATAGGCAGAACTGAATCAAACATACTTTTAACGACTTTCACGGTTTCATCCTCTGGAACAATCAAATCGGACCAAACCCACTGGGGAACAGAGCTCATTTCTGAAATCCAGTTCAACGTGAAGCTGCAGGTCTGCAAGTACAGAGAACCGCACACAGCAGCCATTCATATGTGCACGGCATGAAAAAATAACTCTGATTTCAACACACGCTCTCCTGACAGCTTTCTCCAGCAAAGCACACGTTCTAAACATGTGTATTAAGCGCTTTGTATTCTGGCCCAGAAGCTGCTCTGAAAGATGTTGTGTCATACAGTAAAATCTGTTGTCTGGAAAAGAGTAAACGCAAATGACGACCTTCACCGCTTTGCAGAATTACTGGGCCCCTGTGCTGCAGCTCTCAGGGGGTAAAGCGTCTTTTGTCATGCAAGCAGCTTATGAATAAAGCTAAATGCCCGCTGCTCCCACAGGATTAAAGTGAAACTGTCACCGATCCATCACCGCTGTGGTGATGCGGCACCTGTGGGGATCTGAGGACAGCGAACAGACTCGTTAACCCACAGCTTCTCACTGGCTGCACAACAGAGCCGTGTTGTGGACAAGGCGCTGACGTGGGCCGAGAAAAAGACTAATTTCACCTGACGCTCATTATAAATAGCTCCGTCTGGAGACGCGCCTTCGCCCAAAGCGTCTGGACAAATATCCTAAAAGTGGAAATATTTCAACACTGCCGTGGAAACACGAGCTAATTCCTGGCACGGCCTCCCGGCGGAGGAGCCGTGAGCGCGGCCACGGTCTCCAAACGCCTCTTTTGAAGTCGGGTCCAGGTGCTTCAGTTACTGAAGAGTTCAGGATCAATCATGAACCAGAAGGCTGACATTCAGCAGTTTGCTCATCAGTGTGAATGTGGAGCTGGACAGGAAGGAGTAGCAGAACGACCACGGACAATTCGACCCAACATGAGCAAAGTGGGGCTTCAGCATCACCATTCAGACGAGTGGAGACGTGTGTATAACTGTATGTGCTGCTGTTTCCTGCTCGCTGAGTGCTCGCTGCTTTCTGGCTGAAAGAAAAGCTTTGTCTCCAGTTTAGAGACTTTTTTTCTTCTCAGGAGTTAAAGCAGGCGGAGAGAAGTGAAAGTGGGCGAAGCTCGATACTCCCACATGCTTAGGAGCCTATTAAAGAGCCCAAAGGTGACAGCGGCACAACAGAGCAGAGGAGCGTGTGAAATCGGTAGCACTTCTGCGTGTTTATCCTGAATCTGATCTGCCTTCTGGCACTTTCTTGTGGTTTAAAGCTTATGATGACTGAACACGTGATGCATTTATACTGATGTTAAAAATCAAGACAAAACTGGGAAACAGTGTAAAATAATAAGTTCATTCTGACAGTGGACTCAAGCTGGTCTAGTTCTCCTGCTTTCTGTAAATGCTGTCCAGCTGAGGTCATTCAGTGATCAGCTGATCTGTTCTGGTTCCTGTCGTCCAGAGATTGTGCAGCTCTGCTCAGTCTGACCTCACAGGCCACGTTTCAAATCGAGATACAGAGAAATTAAACTGATAACGTCTGAACAGATTCGGGCCCTCAGAATCCCCAACTATGTTGCCTTCAAAATAAAAGCATAACATTTTCATTCTTTGACAACATGGAAGGAAAAAAATACAAGACTCCAACTCTATTAAAGCAGTGTGTTGCTGTTCATGTGTAGAGTAACACTCAGTAAATAACATTAACCACAGTAGAAATTATGACTGAGCATCTGGGAACAACAGCATGTTCTGTTAACCTAACCCCATAAAGTTACATCAACGTATACATGAACACAAACTCTTTCAGGTTTGTAGTTTGAGATAAACACATCAGGTTTTCCATGGGTCTTGGTTCAGCATCTTGTGAACATGTTGGTACTTGGCTGAAAAGGGGCCCATTGTGTTCGACTCTTCGAGCTCTTATTTTGAAAGCGGTCCTCAACGCTGTGAGCAGCTTGACACTGGTATTTTCCTGTGAGGCTTCACAGCCAGGTCTGGTCCCAGTCTCTTTCATCCACTCACCGCCAAGCATCCTGAGCTTTTACCTGGAGCAAAGAAGACGACTCTGACGACAACAGGTGTGAAGACATTAATGCAACAGGTAAAAAAAAATGCTTTTCCTGTTTACTGAAGTTAGTTAGAGAGTTAGGAATATCTCATGTTACTGTATTACTGCTCAAAGCCACATTTGTTTTGAGCTTAAATTTAATACAGTTAAACTGTATTAAATAAACATTTTTATTTTTATTTTTAAGTTTATTTAAGTTCCACTGTAGCTCAAGTGTAGCCAACACTTGGAGGTATATTTAATGCTAACAATCACATTGAAATATTATTAATAATTTAATTTATTTATTACAATCAGCATCCTGTATGAAAAGCCATAAATATAGACAGTTTATAAACAGTTTATAGACCTTGATTATATATATATATTACATATATTAGTGCATTAGTAGTTGACCTCCTCCTGCAGTTTTCTGTTTATTTAAGCAATATTTATACAGTAATGATTTTGGAAAAAACTTTGAAGCAACTAGTTTGTTGAAGGTTTTGCAATAAATATATGTACTCTAACATTTCGCTGCCGTAGAAGTAACGTGGCCTCCTTCCACTATACTGAGGTTTGTTAATACATGGTGCTGCATTTAACATTTCAGGGTTTGGCTTGTTTTAAAACCTGACTGGAGTCAAAAAGCCATGAGGGTTCAAAGCCCCGCTGGGCCACACCTCGGCTCCTCCCATCAGCGCTCACACTTTTCTCAGTCTAATGCCTGAATGTGAGCAGTGTTGGGACGTAATGGAAAATGTTTATACAGGCCCTGGTGTCAGCGCTGCCATAATACATGCTTCAGGGGGAACAGATCTGGTCTTATGGACCCGGTTTCTCTGGGAGTGGACCTCACCGCAGCGGCTGAATGAGCGCAGTGTGGCGCTGACCACCAGTCCGGCTCACGCACTGCTCAGCTGCTAATGAACTGCCACTTAGTCCAAACGCCACACCTCGGCGCCGAGGAAACCCTGCCTGCAGCGTTCAAACACTTCCCCAACGGCTCAGAAAGCTCAACAATTCCGTTCTTTCCTTTCAAAGTCCTTCGTGGAAATGCTGCAGCGAGTACAAGACTTCTCAGGATGTGCCAGCATTATGGAGTCAAATGAGGGTCACATTAGATTTGTGCGTGCATAACTAGATGTGTGTGTGCGTAGTCAAATCTGCGCATATGTAAAGAGATCTGTGCGTGCGTAACCAGATTAGTGGGGCTATACCATGCTTACACCTATAATTTTGGGCGTTAAAATTACGCATAAATCGTGGCTAAATTTGTTATTAGCAATGCCATGCTATGGTATGATGCAACTGGGGTTAAGGTGGGTATGTTCTAGTAACGCTACCGTTGTGATTTTGTGTAAACATCTATCAGACCACAATAAACACGTTTACTTTAACAATGCTTTTAAACAGCCTGATATATAACGCAGTTGTTAGACAGGCTTGGATTTCAGTGCAGGATCTTGGTGCTTCCCACTGATCAACACCGTCTACAAGGAGACAGACGCCCAGTGTTGCTGCAGAATCTCTCAAGATGTCACCGATACCAAAGACACAGGCAGAAAGCTTGGTCTAAGAAATCACGATCGTTTATTTATTTTGCAGCATTCACTTTCAACCGTCTGCTGAGACCTGCACCGCTCTGACTCTGCTTCGCTTCACCCACAGTTTACTTCCACCCGAGTTAGTAACTCGGTGAAGGACAAGACTCTCCCGATCATTCACAAAAAGCACGACACAAAACACTGGCTACGCTCCATCCATAGATCACTCTGTCGCAGAGAGCGCACGCTCTAACAGATAGGTAACGTAAACCAAGGCATTGACAGGGACAGCTAACAGGATGTCACCTACTGTAGGTAAAACAACCTACCGGAAGTCGGTCGCCAGTTAACATGGTTGTAAATTTAGTCGCGATTGGTGCGTAATTTTAACGCCCCAAATTATAAGTGTAAGCATGGTATGGTGTCTCTACTGTTCAGTCTCATCTGTCCTCTAGACGTCACTTCCCCCGTCATCTGTATCACTACTTGGATCAGCTAAATATTCAGTTTCACAGAGTTGTGTTGAATCGCTGGTGGTTCAGGTGACAGAGCAGTGAGAATTATTGCATTGTATATATTATACACTGTTACATACTGTGATTGCTTTTTAATATGCAGAGGGAAGGAGGTTATTCCTAGCTTGCCATTTTTCTATATTTTTCAGATAAAACATGATAAAGCTGACTGCGCTGCTGTATGTGTGTCTGAATCTCGTCTCAGCATCATTCGATTATTTTAACTTTGAGGCCCACGCCTACTCTGGTAAGAAACTATCATTTACCTCTGATCCTTAAGCACCTTGACCCTGACTCAGGCCTGTGGTTCCAAAAAAGGTTGTATGTGGTTGCGGTTAATATTTCCTAAATGCTCTCTTTTCCAGAACCAGAAGATGTCCTGAGTGTGAGCATAGGGTTAGAGGGAGCACAACACGCTCTACTGGGAGGAAGCATCACACTGCCATGTTCCTTTGAGGTGTGTATTTTTCATTAATCCTTTGCTTGTGTGGTTTCCTGTCACACACTTGTCGTAAATGCTGTATGGAACACATCAGCCTGTTCTAGTCTTGTGGTTTGCTTCTTATAGTTTTACAGCACATAGTTATATACTGTAGTACAGCTGGGTGACGCCATTTCAGTCACTGTAATGTTCAACATATTTGGTGAACAGCCACTAAGAGTGAAGGGCTTTGAAGTTAAAGGGTCTCTAATTGATGGGTGAAGATTTTTCTATGGACAAAAGCAACAATGGATGAACAGCTGCAGTCAGGATGATAGTGGACGTTCACTAGAGCTAAGACTTCTCATCACGTATCCACCGTTGTCGCCCTGCCAGCCCTCTAGTGGCCTCTTGTAGTACTTTCTGTTTTTTCCAGCAGCCAAAGAAACTATATACTATCATTGTAAAAACATGTATTTTTCTAACTGTGTAACTGCTTTATTAATGCTATAATTTGGAGTTGATGGATTTTGTTTTGCACATAGGACCGGACCGTTCCAGACCCTGGAGCTCCCACCATTGCCCCCCTATCTCATCGCATCAAGTGGAGCCTGGTAACTAAAGAGAAGGTCACGACCGTCCTAGTGGCCTTGGAGGGGCAGGTGCGCATCGGCGAGGGTTACCTGGACAGAGTTCGGCTGTTGGGGTACCCCAGCACCCCCACCGACGCTAGCATCCAGATCACTGAGCTGCGTTCCAGTGACACAGGAGCGTACCGCTGCGAGGTCCAGCAGGGCATCGAAGATGACCACGACATCGTCCACGTGCGTGTTCAAGGTATGCAAGACAGAGTAGGGAGGTAAATGAGTCTTCAGCTCTGCTTCCCCTTCAACACATTCAGTCAGTAGTTGTGAGTCAGTCTCATTTCTAACTTAGAATCACTGCTTTGACAGTGTGTGTCAGTAGATGAAAAGGCCTCAGGATTGTTTGAGTGAAACCTTTCCCTTATGGTGTCCACAGGTATTGTGTTCCATTACAGAGCTATCATGGGACGTTACACTTTGACCTTTGAGAAGGCGAAAGCAGCGTGTTCCCAGAACAGCGCGGTTATAGCTTCACCTGAGCAACTTCAAGCCGCCTACGATGACGGATTTCATCAATGTGATGCTGGCTGGCTCTCAGATCAGACAGTCAGGTTGGTCCCCAAATGTTCCATTACAATCAATGTCCTAATCCGATAGGGACAGTTTTGCAAAGGTCCTCAGTCCAGTATCTGTAGGTATAATTTACCTTTATATTAAATCCAAGGTACCCCATCCATGATCCTCGTGTGAACTGCTATGGAGACAAAGAGATCCTGCCCGGAGTCAGGACGTATGGAGTGAGAGACCTCAATGAGACCTATGACGTTTACTGTTTCACAGAGACCATGGCAGGTACTATACACTGTGATGAATGAAGCAGTTGAAGTTTGATCTGACAGTTTTCTAACATTAACCTCTTCCTTGTCTTTCACTACTTTCCTGTGCAGGCAGAGTTTTCTACACTGCATCTGCAGAGAGGTTTAGCTACTCCCAAGCGGTGGCGGCGTGCTCCCAGCAGGGGGCTCAGCTGGCCACTACAGGCCAGCTCTACCTGGCCTGGCAGGGTGGGATGGACGTCTGTAACGCTGGCTGGCTCGGGGACAGAAGCGTCCGCTATCCCATCAACGTCCGTCGGCCACAGTGTGGAGGGGGGCTGCTGGGGGTGCGAACAGTTTACCTGCACACGAACCAGACAGGATACCCGCATCCCAGTTCCCGCTATGACGCCTTCTGCTACACAGGTCATTGTTGGTACAAAGCAGAGAACAACCACCAGAAGCCACTATCTCATCTTTAAGCACATTTATGGCCAACAGCCTTTCTAATTTTTCTCTTCTGTGACTTTAAGACTCGCCTGATGAGGAAGGTTCCGGCACCATAGAGGAGGGAAGCGGCGTGCTGAGTGTGACCACAGTGACACAAAGCCCAGAGGTGTTCTTCATGAGGACGACCACCAGCAGTGAGGCAGCTGGGGAGGTGGAGACCCAGCAGCCCTACACAGAGACCCCCACTGAGGAACCGCTGCCTCAGTCGCCCAACGTCACTGAGCTCATCACAGAACTGATCAAGTCAGTCGGTGCTCAGCCAGATGTGGGCGGGGAGCCCAGCAAAGGCTTTGTGATGCCTCCAAATGGTCAGTGACACAACGACTGGTGCTTGTTACAGTACGACAGGTTTTCTAATGAGTCCCTTCCCTTGTTGGTCTGTCAGGGGTGGTCTTCCACTACCGCTCCGCCTCTGGACGCTACGCCTACAGCTTTGTTGAGGCTCAGCTGGCCTGTCAGAGTGTTGGAGCCTCCATTGCCACAGCAGAGCAGCTGCAGGCAGCATATGAGGGAGGGTATCACCAATGTGATGCAGGATGGCTGCTTGACCAGACAGTAAGGTAAAAACAACAAAAACAGAAGAAGAGAAGAAGAGATTCCTGCCACACGAGGTGCTATAATCGTTTGCTATTTTCTAGGTATCCCATCGTTTTCCCTAGAGACAAGTGTGCTGGAGATCTGGGGGATGAACCTGGAGTCCGGTCCTACGGTCTGAGGCCAGCCCATGAGCGATATGATGTGTACTGTTACATAGATGGGCTGAAAGGTAGAAGGAACTGGGATCAGGTGATCAACTGTGAACATATACTACAGCTACTCAGTTTTTACAACCTTGTTTTCTGTCTGCTCCACAGGGGAGGTTTTCCACCTGGGCTCTGCTGAGGGTTTCACCTATGAAGAGGCTGTTTCTGGCTGTAGAGAGCAGAATGCTGTGCTCGCCTCCACCGGAGAGCTCTACGCAGCCTGGAGAATGGGTTTCAACAAATGCCGTGCTGGGTGGCTCCTGGATCACAGTGTCCGTTACCCGATCAACAGCCCCCGCGCTGAGTGTGGCGCAGGGAAGTTAGGCGTGCACACCGTTCACACTCACCCCAACCAGACGGGCTACCCTGAGCCCAGTGCCAAGTTTGACGCATACTGTTTCAGAGGTAGAGACCTATTCAATACGGGATTGTTCCGAGTTTGTGCATGTTTAACTCATCATTGTCTCTGGTTGCTTAATTCTTTCAGGGGACATTTTACGTATTGCAAACGAAACTGGACTGAACATCACAGACATTCAGGAAGCTCTCCTTAACGTCACCTCAATAACTGATTTGTTGCGGCCTGGTAAGCTAAGTAATTTATTTTTGCCAGTCCAAGTTTCCTTGCTATTCCCAAGTCCTTTACACATTTTATATTGTGTATCTCTCTAGCAGTTCCTTCCATTGCTGCCCCCGTCCCTGTGGAGACCTCAGGCTCTGGGTCTGGGTCAACAGACTTAGAATCAGGATCTGCAATCGACAAAGCCTCTGGAGATCACTCTGGAGATGTGTCTGGCTCTGGAGACTTGTCTGGTTCTGGAGCTCAGGTTATCTCTGGAGATGTGTCAGGCTCTGGACATGTATCTGGTTCTGGAGAGCAAGCTGTCTCTGGTGATCGCTCTGGATCTGGAGACTTGTCAGGGTATGGATATCAGACATTATTTGTGGAATTCTCTAGTTCTCAAGAACAGTCTGGTTCTGGAAATCAGGCAATCTCTGGAGACACGTCTGGTTCTGGAGTGCTGTCTGGTTCTGGAGACCAGGATCTTTCTGGAGATGTGTTTGGCTCTGGAGACCTGTCGGGCAGTGGGAGAGCTGAGCCGCCAGGTGGAGAATCGGGTCTGGGCAGTGCAGACTTTTCTGCCTCAGGTCTCGCTGGAGAAGAAATTGGACTTGATGTCAGTTTTTCAGGCATTAACAGCATTCTCTCTGGAGAAGGCTCTGGTGCAGAAGGATTTCAAGAAGCAGGAGAGGGAAGTACAGAAATCCTTATAATCCCTCCACTTGAATCAGGATCTGGAGCATTCAGTGGTAGTGGGGAACTGTCTGGCAGCGGGTCTGGATCCAGGTTTGTGGAGAGTGGCTCATCCATGGACAGGTCTGAAGAAAGTGGACAGTTTTCTGGCACCAATAGTCAGGACTTTTATGGATTCTCCTCTGCAAGTGCTAGTGGAGAGTCGGGAGAGCTTTCAGGAAGTGGAGATGCTCGAATTGTGCTGCTAGTTGATGAGCTGACGGATGCATCCTCTCCTGCTACCCGTAAGGAGTATGAGCTTGGTGGAGGCCAACTGATGTTTAGTGGCTCTGGAGACATGTCAGGTTCTGGAATTTCCAGTGGTTCAGGTGCTGAAAGTGGTTCAGGATTCTTCTCAGGCTTAACCTTTGTGGCATTAGGGGTCAGTGACCTCACAGTGCCATCCTTCATAGAACAGGAGGCCTCTGGGTTGTTGTTCTACAGCTCTGGGCAGGAAAGTGGTGACAATTTGTCTGGATCTGGAAGCTCTGCTTTCATTGTATCTGGATCAGGAGCTTCTGGATCAGGAACATTTGAATTGGGAACGTCTGGATCAGGAACATTTGCATCTGGAATGCTTGGATCAGGAGCTTCTGGATTGGGAGCGTCTGGATCAGGAAAGTTTGGATCGGGAATGGTTGGATCAGGAGCGTCTGGATTGGGAACCTTTGGGTCTGAATACTCTACAAGTGGAGAGGAAGGCAGTGTACGATTCTGGAACTGGGAATCTAAGGCATTAGAAGACGTTAAGCCACCCATGGAGCTTGGACAGGGATCAGTGGAATACAGTGGAGAAGGAAGCATGAGTGGCTTCTACTCTGGAGACACCCACTCATCTGCAGCCAGCGGCATTTCTGCTACTGGCGACCCACCGCAGGTGATGTGGCCTTCTTCAGCCACTGAACAGACATTTACAAAGAGCCCAACAGAAACAGAGGTTTCCCTGCACAGTGTGGAACAGGCCCAGATTTCCAATGATGTCTACTTCACCCTCTTCCCTGTGGTGGCTCCTGCTGGGCTGGCTGCTCCCCCGACCGCCACAACACCACCCTCTGTGCGGATGCCAGGAGGTGCTGAAGACGCTGGTTTAGCAGAAGGTGGGACAACATCTTCCGTTAGTTGGTAGTTTCTTTCTGTCTGCATTTGTTATCCTGTGTTCTGTTCAGACGAGGGAGGGAGAATAGTAATGGTCTCGTTTAAAATGACATTTCCGGTGTGAGAGCAGTTGTAGGTGTAGAACTGGCACCATGTGATTTAGCTGCATTCAGGTGCAGGTTTACTCTGTGGGATCCGTGCAGGGAGTCAAACTGTACCTGTTCTTCTAGGGGGTGTTAATCCATGCGAACCCAACCCATGTGGTGCTGCTCCGTGCACCGTAGAGGATGGTGCGGGTTTCTGCCATGGTAAGTCCCAAATCATTGGCTGAAGCCCCTTCTATGTCTGAGACAATGGTCTGGTTTAACAGAAATTCTGTTTGTTCTGTTACTACACAGTTTGCATGCTTTTTATTGTCTTATTTCTTAGCATTTGTTATTTAATCAGCTCGTCTTCTGAAGTTATTGTCATCTGCAGATAAACACTGATTGTGATTACACTCACTGTTGATGAATCAGTCTCACCAGAGGTCTTGTTTTCTTCCCCTACTCTTCCTTCCTAATGTGTTCTGCATCCGTCTTCCTCCCTTCGTGTTGCCTGTGAATGGCTCTGGGACCTAGAAGATTTGAATGTCTGGGTCTGATGTTAAAGCATCTCTGTGTCACACTGTTGTTGTTGTTTTTGGTCTGCGCCAGGACGCCGCCTCCGCCCTGCTTGCATGCATGCTACACCCAGGGTAACAGGGTTCTCGCCTTCATTCACGTAAAAACTGACCTCCTGCAACTCAGTACAGAAACTTACTGCAATAGTAAACAATTTGTTAGATAAGTCGCAGTTTCACTTAGAAGCGTAAACTAAGATTTGGCAGTAAATTAATAATAAAATTATTTAATTTTGCAGTAAGTCTAGTCTGTCCCATGTTGCATTAGCCACTTCCTTCACTAACTGCTTGGCGCTGAGGTGTGATCGTGGTGCTATCACAGCTTCATGCTCTCAGCTTCCATCCTCCCCACCCCTCGCTGAAACAGTAGTGTCATCCGCCCCCTATTTTGCAGAGGTAGATGTGTGCCATTCCAACCCTTGCGCCAATGGAGCCACCTGCGTGGAGAGTGCAGACTCTTACAAATGCTTATGCCTGCCCAGCTACGGAGGGAAACACTGTGAGATGGGTATGAGATCAGCTTCCGCTAATAAATACTAACAACAGACTGTCAAAAACAACTGGAGAGGGACGCTAAGAGCACCTGAACGTAGCATCAACCCTCCTGGTTGAGGAGGAAGATGCACTAGAGGGAGCTGTGACGTCCCTGGTTTAGCTGGTGAAAGATCAGAATAAAGAGTCAATTTAGCCAAATCACTAAATCCTGATGATGCTACAACGTGACTCGCTCTTTGATCTTTAAGCCGTTTGGCTGAACTGACTCTCTGAACAACCGACATTCATTTGGTGGCAAAACGAAACACTGGACATTTTATATTAATGCTGTTCAGGCCTCCTCCAACTGAAGCACTCTGTGTACCTTTCCATTCGGTACTAGATGTGTGTTTGGTACGTCTGGATGGAAAGTCTGGATGCCAGAGCAGCTGCAGGATGGAGGAAATTATGTCCTTTACACGTGGAGGACGAGTATGAATCTGTAACGGTTTAAAGCGTCGTAGCTTGTGAACACTGTCAACACTGTTTGAGAAATAGTGAGACACTGTGCTTTACTTTCACAGCCCTTGTGTAGAGATGATCTTATTTGCGTCACAGCTTTAAATAACAAAATGACCTCTTTTTGACGTTGCTGCGGCTGCAGACGAGCAGCTGTGTGAAGAAGGTTGGACTAAGTTTCAGGGGAACTGCTACCGACATTCCAGCGACAGGAAGACGTGGCTGGAGGCGGAGCAGCACTGCCGGGACGCGAACGCCCACCTGGTCAGCATCATCACGCCGGAGGAACAGGCCTTCGTGAACTGTGAGTGAATAACCGCGGCGTCTGCATGCGGAGGAGATTAACGGCTTCCTAACGGGCGTTTCCCCCAGCAGCCAATGGACAAAACTATCAGTGGCTCGGCCTCAACGACAAGATGGTGGCAAACGACTTCCGCTGGACAGACGGCACTCCGCTGGTGAGTGGAAGGTCGTCACCAAAGGGCAGAAAGTACAAAATTAAGACATCTGAACAGTTGCATGTAACGACGTAAGAGCCCCGTGAGCTGTCTTAAAATGTCCAATCACAGCAGTTTCGATGTTGTGTCGCTGCAGCAATTTGAGAACTGGAGGCCGAACCAGCCTGACAACTACTTCCAAACTGGCGAAGACTGCGTGGTGATGATCTGGCACGAGAACGGCCAGTGGAACGACGTCCCCTGCAACTACCACCTGCCGTTCACCTGCAAGAAAGGCCCAGGTACGTTGGAGCGAGGCCCCCTGTTGCTTCTCTGGCTGTGACGTGCAGTGTCACCTGAGGCCTGTTTGCGTTGCGTCCTCAGCGTCCTGCGGCCCGCCGCCGGAGGTGGACGACGCCTTCATGTTCGGCAGCCGGAGGGACGAGTACCCTGTCGGCGCCATCATCCGCTACCAGTGCAGGCCGGGGTTCACGCAGCGCCGCCCGCCCGTGGTCCGCTGTAAAGCAGACGGAAAGTGGGAGACGCCGCTGGTGAAGTGCACCGACGGTAGGTGACAGCAAGGCGGCAGAGCAGCGACGGCGGCGGTCGTCTGTAATCACGCTGGTGTTTGTCTTTGAATTAGTGAAAGCCAGAAAACGGATAGAGCCGAGGAGCCGCAGGAGTCCAGCGCCCAGCAGGAGTCACTGAGGAGCTATTTATAAAGAACATTTACAGCACAAATGCCGTGTTTCCATCCTGATCAAGAGGAAGTGAGGGTTAAATTATTGTTGGAAGTTGCCGCTTGGTGGTAAAGCTTCTATCCCCTGCCCCAGATAAGATATTTGAAATATATATAATAAATTTATTGCTATGAGTGTATTTTAATTTTGTGTACTGTAAAATAATTTTGTTTGATGACATCACTGCTGGGAGGCTTTGTTCTGCTTCATTCTGTGATATGGTTCATTGTAGTCTGCTGTAGTTCGGTTCCTCTGTCTCCTTATTACTAACGTACATTCAACTAAACCAACCCAACAAACCTGTTGATTAGCTTTGTGGTCAATGTGAACGCTCCTTGGACTAATCGTTTCACACAGTGACAGAGTCTCTGCTGGACTGAGCCAGTGACTGTGATACAAGAGGAGATTCTGGACTGTTGTATGAAACTACAGCAGCATCACGAGCTTGTACGGGACCAGATGCTTCTTCGCTTCCTTCCACAAAGCTGTGCGATGCTCAGCGATGGTGCAGATGACGTTTATCAACTCAGTTCTCTCTTTCGCTGTGAGAACTTCGTGTTGTTGTTTTCTTCTGTCATTTGAGCACTTGCGCTGCATCGCCGTTGCTTTTCGTGGAGGCTGCGCCTCCTTCGAATGCACCAACGCCTGAGACCTGAGAAAACAGAGACCAAAGATTCTGATTCCAGTCTGTCAATCAAAGTGTATTGGTCCCCAACAACAGCACGTTTGTTCAGTCGATCAGTGTTTGACCGTTTGTGATCCATTTTTGAACAGAGTTGGAGAATTTGAACATTGAACAAAATGAGATAATTACACAGACGTTGACCAGCTGAAGATCCTCTAATGTCTACTATGAATGTCTGTAGGAAACATTGCCCAATAAAAACACTTCTTCTACTGTACAGTCATCTCCTCTGTTTATGAAGACGCTAAGTTACCAAAGTGCTGAGCTCAGATGGTGCTTCATCCTTCCAGGAGACGCCGCCCAGATATTCAACAAGTGCGTCTTTCACCTTTCGCCTCAGCCTCAGTGAGGTCAGTGTTTCTGAAAACAGAAAACAGCACTGACTCATAGAAATAATAATATTACGGTAAATTCATATTTACACAACAGGGTGGGTTATACATGGGGTGGGACTGAATAGAGTCCTTTCAGGAGTCCACACACATTCACACAGACTCGCACACTGGGTCACTGGGTTCCTTTCTAGAAATTTTTAAATTTTCTAAAATATTTTTCAATAAATACACAAACACGTGTCAATCCATGCAAATTCACACAACTGCTATAATTTCATAATCACAATGCTGTTTGTTGCCATGTTGGCAGACTCTGTTGTGTTAGATGTGAGATGATCATTAGTATTAAAGTAAATTGGGTAAAAATTCAGCTGGTCGTTTACGGTAACTCCTTCGTATCTTGTCTGATAAAAACGAGTTTTTTTAAATACGTCATTCTTTGAGTGTTAAACCAAAAGAACACGTCTGCCGTGACATTGTTCCACAATGCCGTGACCCGGATTCGAACCGGGGTTGCTGCGGCCACAACGCAGAGTACTAACCACTATACGATCACGGCGAGCTACGACGTGCTGGTGAAAGCAGGGCGGCAGGAGGCGGAGGTAGTGAATGAGCTTCCTTCCGTGGGGTGGCGACGCCCCTGTGACGTTGCAATGACTCGCTGCTCCTTCGTATTCCAGCGCGCTGTGACGAACAGGCGGTTGTTTTCAAAAACACTGTAGCAAAATTAGGATTTTAACTGCAGTCGCTTGCTCTGAAGACACCCCCCTCACGTGTACGGGTTCCCCAGCTCCCCCGTGATTGGCTGGCTTAGCCGGTGACGTAGTAGCTTCCCGTTTTGTAACCCATTAGTTTACGCGTTATCAAACGCGGATTTCTCCGTGAAGACAACGATTAATGCTGAAAACTTGGTTCAGGTAAAGTTGCGCTTTCTTCACATCATCTTACGTTGGAAGCTGGTTCATTTTTTGTATCGTGTTTCGCTGCAGCGCATCCGTGTTGACAAAAAACATCGAACATCGTTCGTTGACTGTGTTATTTTCTGCGTCTGAGAGCACGACATGAATCTGATCATTATTATTCAGTGCCCGTGGTGTGTTTGCAAAGCTTGTGAATTCGCAGGTCCACAGCATGGCCCACTCCACCCTACACTGGTTCCGCAAGGGGCTCAGGCTGCAGGACAACCCGGCGCTGATGGCTGCGTTGAGGGACTGTAAAGAACTCTACCCGGTGTTCATCCTGGACCCGTACCTGCACAACAAGACCTGCATGGGCCCGAACCGCTGGAGGTTCCTCATCGGATCCCTGAAGGATCTGGACCTCAGCCTCAGGAAGCTCAACTCCAGGTAGAAACACAAAGCACGTGGAGAGTGTTTAAAAAGTAAGCTGCTGTTACATTAGGAGGCTGCTGTGCTGCAGGCTGTTTGTTGTGAGGGGGAAACCGGGGGAGATGCTCCGCGAGCTCTTCAGCAGGTGGAAAATCACAAAGCTGACGTATGAATACGACACAGAGCCGTACAGCCTGAGCCGCGACAAAGAAGTGGCTGCAGTGGCCCAGGAACACGGTGTTGAAGTCGTCTACAAAGTCTCTCACACACTTTATGATGTGGACAGGTAACAGTGGACGTAAACAATGATGCAGGAAACTGATGACACCAGCTTGATTTTCTTTTACCTCGTTCTCACAGGATCATTGAGCAAAACAACGGGAAGACTCCTCTAACGTATAAGCGTCTACAGGAGCTGACGAGGAGCCTCGGGCCCCCGAAGAAGCCCATCCCAGCTCCAAGCGTGGAGAACATGCAAGGTGGTCCTAGCAGGACAATAACAATGTCACAGAGTCATTCAAATGACTTTGTGGGGAAAGAAATATTAAGACCAGTCAAGCAAATATTTCATAAAAGTCTGTTTTCACAGACGTGAAGACACCTTGTTCAGAAAACCACGAGGGGAAGTACGGGATCCCGACCCTGGAGGAGCTGGGCCACAACACGGCGTCTCTGCCGGAGGAGCTGTTCCCGGGGGGAGAACAGGAGGCTCTGAGGAGGCTGGACGAGCACATGAGGCGAGCGGTGGGTGAGAACCGCACGACTGCAGCCGCGTGGTCGGGGACCCGGCGTGACCTCGCGTTTGTGTTTTCTGCATTGCAGAGTTGGGTGTGCAGCTTTGAGAAGCCCCAGACGTCTCCCAACTCCCTGAGCCCCAGCACCACGGTCCTCAGCCCGTACGTGACCTTCGGCTGCTTGTCCGCTCGCACGTTCTGGTGGAGGCTGGCGGACGTGTACCAGGGGGTGAGGTCCCTCCTCGGCGCAGTGCGGACGCCCAGGTCTCTACATGTCCACTGACGTGTGTGTGTTTTGGCAGAAGAAGCATTCGCAGCCTCCGGTTTCCCTCCATGGTCAGTTACTGTGGAGGGAGTTCTTCTACACAGCTAGTGTGGGGGTGCCCAACTTTAACAGGATGGAGGGGAACCCTGTCTGCACTCAGGTGGACTGGGACACCAACTCTGAATATGTGGCCGCGTGGAGAGAGGTGCTGAGGTTTGGGTCCACACCCGCAGAGAAGGCGTGCTGACAAGCTGCCCCATCACCCCATCGTCCTGTGTTCTCCTGCAGGCTCGGACCGGGTTCCCCTTCATCGACGCCATCATGACGCAGCTGAGACAGGAGGGCTGGATCCACCACCTGGCCAGACACGCTGTGGCCTGTTTTCTCACCAGAGGGGACCTGTGGATCAGCTGGGAAGAAGGACAGAAGGTGTGTAAACGCCGCGCCTGTCAAGAAACATGACGCGTATGTCAACGGCTGGAACTAAAGCAATATTGTACAGTAGAGCACGTTTTATGTGGAACTACATGTCACTGTTTTATTCCTACACATGTCCAGAATTCGTATCATCGGAACAAGGATGTGACTCGATTCCTTCCTTTCCTACCATTTCCAGGGCGCTGTTAATGAATTGAAAGCCAACAGACACACTGTAAGGATCATTACAGTCTTTAAATGTTGTCACTGAAGATGAAAAGTGACTACAAACTAATGACACCCAGCCGTTAAAGTGTCTGCGCTGATGCGCCATGGACACTAGAGGGCAGTGTTAAACAAAAGAACAACGGTCCCTAGTCCTCAGATTTTTACTTGTATTTCAGTGTTGGTGTCCGTGTGGTTCTGCTCCTACAGGTGTTTGAGTATCTGTTGCTGGACGGCGACTGGGCTCTGAATGCTGGGAACTGGCAGTGGCTCTCAGCCAGCACCTTCTTCCACCAATACTTCAGGGTCTACTCGCCCATTGCCTTTGGAAAGAAGACAGACAAAAATGGAGACTACATCAAGTACGGCTTCGCTCGCGTTAAGTCTGTGTGAGATTACGCAGTAGATATAAACTCCTCCTTTCTCTCCCGTTCCCCTGCAGAAAGTACCTTCCTCTTCTGAAGAAGTTCCCGGCGGAGTTCATCTACGAGCCCTGGAAAGCTCCGCGGAGCGTCCAGCTGGCGGCAGGGTGCATTGTGGGAAAGGACTACCCTCGCCCCATCGTACAACACGAGGTGGTCAGCAAAGCGAACATCGGCAGAATGAAGGCCGCTTATGCCAGGAGGCCGCACGACGCCGCCGAGTCCCCGAGCAAGTCGCCCAACAACAAACCAGGTAAAGCAGCAGGCGGTCAGCGCACGTTCGTCGCGTTCCTGCAGAGTTTTCAGTCACGGCTCCTTCTCTGTTTTCCTCGTAGGTGCCAAACGCAAGGTTCTGTCCGTGGCTGACATGCTGATGAAAAAACAAAGAAAAGAATAACGTTTCACAAAGTTTTATGCTGTATTACAACGCAGGGCATTTTATACTGTAAATGTAAATATGGCTTTTAATTTTAGTATTGGATGACTGGGGATAAAGGAGGTTTCTGTCAGGAGGGTTACGTTGTGATCTATAGCAAATAATTTTATGGTTTATGTACATTTTTCTTTTTTATTGTAGCTGATAGTAATAGTAATAATATGACAATTCAGGGTTTTGCATCTAATGAAAATAAAATAATTATGTGTGGTAATGAATAAACTGTCAGACAAGCAGAAAATTACCTGCAAAAATTTTGCGTTGCCTTTTGCGTTTCTGTTTGAAATACTGTATTTATACAATAATAATACTATACTTCAAAGTAATAAAGAAAAGCTGAGCAGTGACATTTATTAGTGTTCAGTCTCACCAGCAGAAGTCGCTGTGGGTCCAACTGTGAAACAACCTGTTACATTTAGACTCCTAAACAGTAAACACACATTTTATTTAATGATTGAGTCGAAGAACTGAGTTGTTTGTTAATGGTATTTTTGGGTCATATATTAATGCGTCTTCAGCAGAAGAATGAAGGCACTGAAATGAAATCAGAATGAATCTGACACATTAAACTGTAAATGCAGGATAATATTCTATTACACAGCTGTAAAAATCTAAGGCAAACATTCTAATCTGTCATGAAAATGTCTTCAATGAGCACAAATGCAGTTTGTTAATATAAGAGCCACTTATTTTGAAAGTCTTTGATTCTTTTCAAAAAAAAGCAGATTTTGCATAAACATCTGTTTGCGTTGTGACCGTGGGCCGTAGCTCCAGGAATCTGCTGAAGGCTGTGCAGCGCTTCATAAAAAGGGAAGACGGTCCAGTCGTCTCCTGTTTCTGCTTCCCCGGAGCCGACACCGCCACGAATATCCAGAAGGTGATGTCACAGCCTCCGGAAACCAGACGGCCGACAAAGCCAAGCTCAGTTTCCACAGAGACCTGTCAAACATCAAAACAGTCTGCTGCCCGTGGCCCATTCCAGAAACCAGCCCTATTGGTTCTGCAGTCCCAGAAAGTCTAACAGCTACGAGCTCCTCTCCCCGTCGACCGCGTCGACACCTCACTACTCATCCAGCTGCTGTGATGTCCCACTTTAATGTGAACGGCATGTTCCCGTGCAGCTGGTGTTTCAACGAGCTTCAATCACAGCGATTCAACCCAGTTTAACATCAAGCGGCTGATTTCCATCATACAGTAGGTCATGGTTCCAGGCAGCAAGCGTTAATCTGCACATTGACTGTAATCACAGCTCATTAAGTTCATTAAAAAGTTAAGAGCAGCTCAAAGTGGGTCAGTTTAAGTTTGTCTCCTCAACAACACATTGGTTTCTCCTTGGAGTCAGCTGACATCAACGAGCAATTCATGTCAGAGCTGCATCATTCAGCACAAAGGAGGACACTGTGACGGGCCACGACCCGCTGAGACGCCACAGACGGCACCTTTTCACAAAAAACATTCTGTCTGAGGGCAGGTGGCCAGCTGCTTGACTGGAGAGGCCAGTTAAACGAAATCATTTCATTTTTAAATGTAGTTAAAGGAAAAAGTTGATTGGAAGCGTTACAAGCGCATCAAAGGTCACTATTTATTAGACGTGGTAAATAAATACCAGTGTGAAACTGAAGAGCTGACAGTCGTCCAACCTGCTTCAAGCCTGTGGTCTATCCCTGTCACACACACACACACACACACACACACACACACACACACACACACACACACACACACACACACACACACACACACACACCTCGTCCATTACCACTGTGGCTCTAATGACTGCTTATTACAGTTTGCGTCTGCCCTTCTATTTCTGACGAGGCACAATTATGTCTGCAGAAGACAGATAATGGTGTAAACAGAAGCAGAGGCAGTGATCTGGGTGAGCGTCATGCTTTCGGAGACGAGGCCTAATGTGACGCCAATAACCAAAATAAAAGGAAACCAAACTTCATGGTAATGGGAGGAAGAAACTTGATGTTTCATTGGATTCTATTTTTATTGTCTGTTTTTTACCTATGCTTAACAACATCACTTTTAATTAGATTTTTTTTTCTTTATGTACATTAACTTCAGAAAGTTCCATTTATTTCAATACCAGGCTCAGGATGGGCGGCCATCTGCCTCCACCGGCTGGGGTGTGGGGATAGAGAGAAGTTGGGTGGTTCTGTCCACCCAGAAAGGAGGAACACATAACCTGAGGAAGACAGAGGAGCTCAGGTCCCTAAGGCACATAGATCATTGGGAAACCCCTTGTAAAGCGTCACGTTTAGGTGGGAAAAAGCCTGACATCAGCGCTGTGTGTGGTAACTGCTTTCAAACCACTGTGTTGTCCAGGTTCAGCTGATGCCACCTCACATCTCTTTGTGGCTGTAGATTTACATCTCTGAACATTTGAACAGCATCCCAAACTTGTCCTTGAATGTAGTTTATCACAATCCTGGCAGGAAAAGGTGGAAAGTGTGGTAGTTGCATAACGATGACGACCATGATAAATGGATGGAAATAAATTCCAACAGCCAAAGAGGAGGCTCGGAGGCATGCGTCATGTGACGGGAGCGTTTGTTGACAGCAGCGATAATTCAGACGGATTTAGATTCTTTGAACTTAAATCAGAGCAAACCATCCAGAGGTGTGGGGTTTTGTTTCCAGGAGAAAACAAAAGTCAAGTAAAACACTGATGGACGTTTAAATGCTACACGCTCTCACTTTTCAATTTTACAAATTGGGTTTGTGTCAAGAAAACAGGCTGTGAGCCCTTCTGCTTTGTGTATGTGCACCGATAAGAGCTGCTCTCAGAGGAATCTGCCCATTTAAGGCTGTTCTATTCCTGTGGCGCTTCCTCTGGGGATCCGATCCAATTGTTCATGGCAGGACAATGACGGTGGACAGCATCTAACTATACCTGCATTAATAACATGGAGGGATTTAAAACCTGAATGTTTGGCTCAGTGAATCCTGGTCAACTAGCTTTATGAACGGAGCTTCATGTGACTGGACAAATGCAGGTCGTCCAGAGTGAAACTTCACCACAGTCTGTTCAGAGTTCTGGGGAGCAGCAGTAGCTGAGCCTTCAGTGGGTCCATCACCAGGATACGACGCCACCCTGTGTGTGCCATGGAGCTGTTGTGGGACTTTCTCCCTCTTTCAGGTCTTTTGCTCCACGCCTGCCCGTCCTTTGTGTGATGTCTCCTGTGCCTATTTGCAGGCCGACTATAAATAGTGTGGCAGCCTACGCTTGCTCATGTTTGATTGGAAAGTGCCGCGGGTTGAGTCAGAGCTGAGGGGTGTCTGTCAGAGGAGGCAAAACCCTGTGAACGGTGAGTTTCACACAGCTGAAGACTCTTTTCTTTGTCAATGAAAGTGTCTTGTGTGGATACGTGACACGAGCTGATGTGAGATCATTTTGCCAACTTTTAGTCTTTGAGAAAAGTTGTCTTCAGCTGGAGAAGAAACGTTTGTTCTGGTGGACAATGGGCTCACGGAGGATGACGACTCGCTCCTTATCTGCCAATGGTGGATCCCTGAATGGGGACACTGTGAGGGGCAGCAGCCGATCTGGAGGCTGCAGCTACCTCTCCAACGTCAGACCAGAAAACAGGTACGGACTCCAGCGTATGCGCAGCACTGCCCTCTATTCTTATCCAGCATGTGTGATGTGATGCATCAAAGCTACAATACGAAGCCCTCACTTAAACGCGGCTGGTATGTTGTTTCTTTGTTTGTTGCTATGGTCACCAAGGTCCAAATAAACGACTGATCAGCAGCAGCATCTCAGTTATGCTGCTTTGGCCCCGTTTCACATCAGGCTAAACCTCAGGGGATGTTTTCTGCATGGAACAAGAGGTGCTGACCTTTGGGTCCAAATGATTCCTCAGGAGGCACCTGAACATCTAAAGACAGCAGAAAATGTAGAATATTTAAGTTCACAATGGTACTGTTTGAATTCCTTGGCCATATTCATATGTGTGTAGCACATTAATATTATTTGACTAGTCATGTGTAACAGGATCCTTTAACACCTGAGCCATGTATGAAAGAGCTGTGATAAAACTTTGAATCAAAGCGTTTGCTTTGGATCTGACACACATGGATCGTCCGCTGTCTTTTCCTTTGCAGGAGCACGCTCTGCAGCGTCATTGCACAACTCACTGAAGAAACCCAGCCCTCATTTGAAACAACCCTGAGGTCAAGAGCCGTGTCTGAGAAGTGCCACGTCAAGTTCTCGTGTGTGGTCACTGGTAAGCGCTGCCTGAAGCATCTAACAGACATGACAACGCTTTACCCAAGAAAAATATGTTTTCTTTTTTCAGGACACCCCACCCCTCAGGTCATCTGGTATAAGGATGACATGCAGTTGGACCGATTCTGTGGACTCCCTAAATATGAAATCTTTCGCAATGGGCAATCCCATTCCCTGCATATTTATGAGTACGTATGAGTAGATCACAGCCCTGAGCAGAGTTTAGCAGGTTTCCAGCATCTTGCATGATTTGCAGTAATGATGATTTGTTCTTGCAGCTGCTCCGTGGAGGATGCAGCCATATACCAGGCCTCAGCCAGCAACGTTAAAGGCATTGTGTCCTGCTCTGGGGTCCTGGAGGTGGGTGAAATGAATGAGTTTAAGATCCACCAGCGCTACTTTGCCAAGATCAAGCAAAAGGCCGAACACAGATGCAGGGAGGCGGCAGGTAAAGAAAACCTGGAGCCACTGCGGCCCATCAGCCCAGACAGGACGCAGAGGAAGCGCCGCTCCACAATGGAGGCCTTCCCCAGCACACCCAGCTCTACGGAGGACGAGGGCATCGAAGAGAGCAGCCAGAATGCGGCGGCGGAGACCGAGACCAGGCTGCAGGAAGCTGCTGTGGACGATGCTGAGGAGAAGCTGCCGCCAGTCACTGGTGGAGCAGCGTCTGCTGTGTCTATTGCGGTGAATGAAAAAGAGGCTGCTCAGAAGGTTTTCACTGCTCAAACGCCAAAAACGCCTTCTGTCAAGAAGAAGATCAAAATCTCCAGCAGTTCCAAAGCGGACGCATCAGGAGAGAGAGTGTCTGAGGAACGTAGGAGGAAAGACAATGTGGCCGGGGGGAACAGAGTGGACGTTATGGAAGTAGAGAACATTTTGGGTTCTGACTCTAAGAAAACACAGAAAAGCCAGAAATCAGCAGCAAATGAAGCCACTTCTAGAAGAAAGCCTTCAAAGGCTGAGGCTGTAGAGAAGAACCAGCTCATTGCTCTTCCAGCATCATCCAAGAGTCAGACTGCGTCAGGAGCCGAGGGCAAACAAGCTGCCAAGCAGGAGAAGAGGGTTGGGTCCGAAGGTACCAAAGACAACCGCAGCCCCTTTAGAATCTCAACCAAACCCAAGGTGGTGGCGCTGCCAACCTCACTGCAGCGCATTAGTAAAGCAGGAGCTGACGTTGTCAACATTAAGGCGGATTCCTCTACTGGATCTTTATTGCACAGACGCCTTGAGTCAGCGGAGACGCCGCGTCCAAACCGGACGGCGTTACCTCAGCGTCCGTGTGGACAGGCCGGAGATCAGCTGTCTGACAAGGAAGCAAGCCAAGCTAATGCGTGTGAGAGGCGGAAGGCCCGGCCGAGCGAGGTGAGCTCATGGGGGCTTTGTGCATCCTGCAGCTATTTATAGGACTTACAAGTATGCTCTGAATGAAATGACGTACTTGTGGACAGATCGGCCAGTTGTACTGTATCCTCATTCAGTGCGTGTGATATTCAAGTATTCAGTGTTTAAATGCAGTGAGAACGGTGCCTGGTGGGCACTGATTAGCTTGGCTCAGCATTACTGGCAGTGAGGAGAAAGCTGCACAGATATCATGTGTTAATTAGTGAGCTTCAGCACAGTTGGACTGTTTATTTTGGTGCCTGTTTCCAGTGTGTTGGTGCTAATTTAAGCTGCAGCATGTAGCCTTATATTTAATAGACTCATGAGAGCCATCAACAGTTTTCTCCTCTGGATGGTCAGGAGTTAGGAATAATTGTTGTGCTCCTTGTGCAATGGTCCCGAGCGGCTGCATAGCTGAGCACTGACGCCACCGACAGCTGGCACCAAACACTTGTATGACTGAAGCACATCACTTAAAATGACTGGCGTTCCCGCCTGAGCACACTCCAGCTCAATGGGTCTGGACACAAACGTCTGTTTCCGCAGATATTATATGAATTTTAATGAGATGTTTCATGTTTCTGAGATTTTACAAAGTGAACGATATTGTAGAAAGACACTCGAAACATGGGAGGGGGCAGTCCGTCCAGACTCTGTGTTTACTGGTTACGCTGTTGCTGTTTTTAAAACGACATGTGTTTATCTGTGTATTGCATTGCGGAGGATAAGATACTAAGCATTTACAGCATGGAAACCCTCTGCCTGTGTTTTGTCCCAAGGCTGCAGAGGGTGAGACCCAGATGACCGGGGACGATGCAGCTGTCGGCCTTGAGCCTCCACCCAGCTGGCCTGTGATGGACGTCCAAGCACCGGCAGTAAAGAAAATAGAGAGCCCAAGGGGTGACACCCAGGTTCCCTCTGTGAACCCAGCTCTACAATTCGCCATCGACAGGCCGACGCAGGGCACATGGGATCATCCCGAGGGCTCAAGTGAAAGAAATACAGTTACAATACTTTCTACAGACCCGCATGGGCCACCTGCACAAAGCCCTGGCGGGGGCGAGGGTGCTCATGTTCCTTCCACCTTCCTGCAAAGCCAAGTTGACACCACTCTAAAATCTGGTAATGGGACAGAAACACAGGCTGATAAAAGTAAAGAGGCAGTTAAGGATGACAGCGTGGCCTCCAACGAACACACAGTTCACATGGACACTGAAAGCGTTGCTCTGCAAAATATACAACACAAAGAAAGACAAACTGAAATGACTGAGAAACGCAGTCCAGAGTCTCTGATGGTGAAGCCCGATGAATGTGAGTCAGCTCAGCCACAGTCAACAAACAAACTGGAAGAAATAAGGGATTTTAAGGAAATCCCCAAACCCGTGTCAAAGGTCATATCAATCGCTGAACTTTTAAGAGCACAGTTAATGGCTCTAGACTCTGTACTCGTAAATTCTGTCCCAGTCAAAGAAATTCAAGCTGCTGTGCAGGAACCGGCTGCAGCAGGTACAGAGACAGAGACACGTCAGCAGTTAATGGAGGACGACAGAAAAGGAAGCCAGGAGGGAGAGGCAGTTGTAAACATAAAAGCAACACTTATGGAGACAGACCGGAGTACATTGCAAAGCCGGACGCCACCTGTGGAGGTTTCACCCAAAGCTCTTCTGATGCCTCCTGTATCAGAGACCACAGAACTTCAAAAATACCATGTAAGTGTTATGAATGTTGGCAATGAAATGGATGCATTAACTCAGGTTCCTCAAAAAAATGGGCCTGTTGCTACAGTCCCTGAAAGGGAAAATATGGAAGACACATTTGACCCTTTGACCTCTACAGACGAGCTGAGGCGAAGGTCTGGGTGTCCTGGGAAGGTCAGTCAGACCCAAAATATCCATAGTGAACCTGCCCACCAGCAAGTCATGGAGCCAGTTCAAAGACTAACCCCTGATATTCAACTCAGCAATAAAGCTGAAAGTGGAATTAGTGATATGGGACCATCAAGGCCTTTAGATCAATGCCCAATGGAGGATCACAGCATAAGCAGCGGCTCGCTGCAGAGCACTAAAAATGTAAATGAGGAAAAGCCACTCCAGAGGAACAGCTCTGCAATCGAGGAGATTACAGCTGAAGCTCCGGAGCCCGGTCCAGTTTTAGAGAGAAGGAACTGTGTTTCTCCAGTTCCTCCTGCTACTCCACGAGAACTGGCCTCCGGGGCTCGACGCAAAGTCCTGATACCCAAACCCGAGGAGGCCACAGAGGCCACACCGGCTGAAAACTCAACCCAGACCGGCAGGTTGTCCACCAGCCCATCTCCGAGCCTGCCTCGTGGGTCACCTCTGCTGCAGCCGTCCGATGAGCGAGCCTCTCCTGTAGAAAGACGTTCTCCGCTCGTCAGCAGGAGGAGGACGGCGCCGGACACGCCAGCACCAAGCCAGCGGCTCGCCGACAGCGTATGCAGCCAGGACAACAACGGGAAGCCCGCTGAGGAGAAAAGGCAGGACCCGTTCAAAGGTAAAACCTCAAATGGTGCCACAGAAAAAGGTCTGTGGCACCACATTCATCCGGGTTGTGAGAGTTGAGTCACTGTGCTCTTCTGCCCTCAGCTCCTCAGGTGATCCGTAAGATCAGAAGCGAAACCTTTGCAGACGCTTCAGGACACTTGAAGCTGTGGTGCCAGTTCTTTAATGTTCTTAGCGACTCTACGATCAGATGGTTCAAAAACGAAGAGGAGATCGCCCAAATTAGAAGAAAGTAGGTTCAGAGTGAAGTGAAATCCACAATATCATGAATTGTACTCATATTTTGTTTAAAGTTTAAATGGCCATGAATCTCTGAATCTTTGGTTCTTTGTCCTCCAGGGCAGGAGATGAAACTCAGGTCAATCTCACCATCGTTCAAACATCACGCACAGACTCTGGCGTTTACAGATGCTCAATCACCAATGACTATGGGACTGACTCTACAGACCTGCTGCTGAGTGCAGAGAGTACGTACTTGTTTGTTGTGTGGTTTCCTTTCGTTGCTCGTCTGACCCGCTGACTTCTGTCTTTGATCCCAACAGGAATGTCGCTCTGTGAGGATCTTGGTGGTAAGACAAGACTTTGCCACTTTTGCTCGCTTTGTCTTGCAGCAGCCTGATCTTACTGGCATCCCTCTTCTTTATTGCATCTTCCTATCATGCAGTCGGGGAGGAAATTGAAATGACGCCTCTGATATTTAGTAAGGGCGTGTCGGACACAGGCGCCTGGGGAAGCAGACTGTTTGGCCGCATCGTGATGCAAGAGTCTCACGTTGGTGAAGGCTGCTCTCATAAAGCGTGGAGGGCTAAGGTCATCTACGGCCTGGAGCCCGTGTTTGAGTCGGGTCACACGTGTGTGATTAAAGTACCCAACCCGATCAGCTACGGAGGCAAAGAGGACAGCTGCCTCGTGGACAGGAACCTTGAAACGGTCAAACAGGTTTGTAGGAGAGCTCTGATCTAGTGCCACATTTACGTCGTTCCACCCAAAGAGCATCACGGTCCTGTCAAATTTTATCTTATCCCTATTCTCCAATCGTGTCTTTACAGGGGTGTAAAATTCAGAACTTGGCTCGGGAATATTGTAAAATCTTCTCGGCAGAGGCCAGGCTCATAGAGAGCTTTGGGCCCTGTCTGGAGTGAGTGAAATCAGTTTGCTTTACGTTAACACATTTACTCTACGTGGGCTGTAAAGCTGAATCACGACCATCTTTGTGCCACAGGGTGATTCCGGTCTACTTGATGTACAGACCAGCGAACCCTGTCCCCTACGCCACAGTGGAGGCTGATCTGACTGGAGCCTATCAGAAATACTCGTTCCTGGATCCCACAGGCAGAATAGACACAAGGACGAGCTCCTGGGTGGAGCAGAAATGCTGCGCCCTGCAGCACTGGATCCATCAGTGGACCAATGGCAACCTGCTACTCAGCCGACTGGAAGGTGGCATTGGCAGGAAGCTTACATTTAAATACATCCGGTTCAATACATGTAACGATTAGCAAAGGGATCAGGACACAGCCTAGTGAAGTAATGCCTGCTGTTATTTTGCAGGTGTTGACACAAAGATCACCAATGTTGGGATTTCAGTCAAATCTACCGGGTCAGTACATCTAAATTGTTTGGTTTCACTCAATCATGCAGTAAAAATTATTTTGCAGGTAATTTGTCCAAATCACAATACTAAGAGTTGTTTTCCGTGCTGCTGCAGACATCAGGGTCTTCCTATCGAAGGAACCCCCAAAGTGTTTGAGCAGTTTGTCTCCCTGCACCAGTGTAACTACTTCTGTGGTCTGCTCGGCCTGAGGTCGCTAAAGGTCATGGACTCATTGACGCCAGCGAAGCCCAAGGCTTCCAGGAGCCCCCTGCTCCAACGGAAGGCGGCCGGGGGCTCCTGCAGCCCTCAGACCGGCCGCAAAGCTGCAGGCAGCCCCAGACCTCCCAGGAAGGCTGAGCAGGAAGGCAGCAAGACGCCCACGAAAGATGCTGTACAATGAAGGCGTCCTGATGGGAAACATGTTGGAGGTTAATACATGACTTTACCTTCCCGTGTTATCGAACAGCCACCATTCCTTGTCGTGATCACTTGTGTTGGTGTGACGCTCCCAGACATTGGTGCCTCGCAAGTGTAATGAGGCATAGTGGTTTCCCACTGGTTCCCACTCAGTCCTGTACCACCAGTCTCAGGTCAGAGTGTTTGTCCTGCACAACACAAAAGGCCTAACACATTTACATATCACACGCACACATACCAGTCATGTCCCACAGCATATGTGGTTATGGCTATGGCACATTTTTAAAGCTGTGTTTGCAGGAATGTAGCATCACATGACACTGTTGTACGGTGCATCTGTGCTGTGCTTCTCTTTTGTAACCCGTCACGTTTACTTTCAGTTCTGCACTGCACTGCATTGAAAGGCTGAGTTTCAGCAGACTCAGCAGCAACCCTTACGTCAAGACTATAAATGGCCACGCGATCCATTTGATGGAACGAACTCTGTCATGAGGTCTGATGAGGCTCATTTACACACTAGCTTGTATTAAATGCTCCACCTTAGCAGTCTACTGTATGAACAGCGGGGAAGTGTTTATTATGGTCTGTATCTTAGATGTTTTGCTCGTGCTGCGAGCAACTGGTGTGTGTTTACAGGGTGAAAGGCCAACTCCATCACAGGGATCATTTGTGATTTCCGATCATCAGTGACTCATTTTGTGTGGAAGCGATGGCCAGGTGTGAACGCACTGAAAATCTGCTCTTCACACCAAATATTCACTTAGCGTCACTTCTGATGTAGGTTGACAACATGAGAGTGTGAGACGTCGTCAACGGACAAAGATCAGACAGAAGCTCTGAACGCTCCATCTACATGCACTCTTTTACACATAGACTGTGTGAGCAGGTTTAGCTGGAATCACGTTCACTGTTTTTACATTTACATCTAACTACACTGGGTGGTTGTGGGTGGTTGATGACATGGAGAAGATTCAACCTATGTAAAGGAGGACACTCCTGCCACCTGGTGTCAGTGCACTCACTTTACCATTGGTGAGACATAGGAGCAGTAAAAAGCTGTTTACTCTCACTGGGAAATAACAGACTAGTTTGACGGTCTTCTGTGTAAATAGCAGAACAAGTCACGGACTGATCCTGTATTACCCATATCTTTTTAAAAGCAATTCACGTGTCTGAGCAGAACAACGTCAGATGATGAGACATACAGTACTGAACCTTCATCCCACTGTTTTCTAAAGTAAGTGGGGACATTATACAGAGGAAAGATGCAGTGGCACAGCTCAGATGAGGGGCTTTGTGTTAATACGCACATTATTGCCCACGATAAGACGCAGCAAATGAGAGAATATTCAGTGTCTGACTGGAGGAATGTTTCATGTACATTACGGTCTGACTAATTGCTGTTTCCTCTAATAAGTCATGATGTTGAGTTAATGTGAAGTTCCAGCTCTCTTCCAGATCACATTAAACACTGGCAGCGCTTCACACATTGTGCGGCAAAGTGTGAAAACAGGCTCTGTGCTCAAGGTTTGTGTTTTATTTTGATAAGTTAAACATTAACAGCAGATCTTAGATGTCATTATGATATTATTGGGATTTACAGTCAATAGGTTCTCAATAAATCAAATGGAAAAATGGCTAAAAACACCAGCAGAGGTTGGCAGGTGTGATATCTAAAAGCCATCCGCACACAAAGCTGCCTGCGACTCTGACCTCAGCGTCATTGTTGTAGCTGACTGGTCTCAATTAGCAGCAGCAGGCTACAAGAGCCGTGACCATTTAGTCGGAATTCATGAAAAGGATCCCACGTCCCTAAATGCCACAGACTCGCTGGCATTTGGAAAAAGTTTTATCTCCATTCCACCAAAAGTCGCAGGCGTCCACCGGTCGCGGTGCCATCGCAAGGCTGAGTGTCAGAGCAGAGAATCTGCCGTATCACAGGCAGCTTTTGCTGACTATGAAGTAATGACATTCTGATGCGTATCTCACCTCATTTCCTGTCATGGATGGAATTAAAAGGCTAAATCTGAATAAGATCAGCGTTTAAATACTGTATGTGTATAGCAAGGAGGACACACAGGAACAAAGTGAACAACAGCAAACAACGCTGGTAAAGCATCTCTCGCGTGTATCTAGACCACCTCCACCAAAGGCCTGGACTACCACCTGAGTCCAGCCGCGGTGCAAACACTGTCGCAGCCTCACTGGGTCATTGTGCGTTTGCCAAGGTTACAGTGCTTAAAAATGTGACTTCATATTTACCAGAGGAACAGATGACATCACCTTGTCTGGAAGAGCTGCAGTAAAACAGACGCCCTGCATTGAATGCGTAGCAACGGCATCTCCCAGTTGTTGACCTGCTGGTGTGCAAACATAGGTTACAATGCAGCTGTGGCATCAGTGGCACCTGTTAAGTAAAGTAAAGCCTCAGTTTATTAGGACCCCAGTCTCGGGGAACCAGCCTGACTCCACTGACCACTGTGACCTCTGCTTTAAACCCAGCAGAATTATCACCTTTCTGACAGCTTCAACTTAAAAGATGTAAAAAGTCAAATTAATGGTGGAGCTGCTGCATCGAACTGAGTTAATCTCTGTAGTTGAATCTATTAATTAGAGACGAGGCAACTGTTACTCCTCAAGAAGATTAGGATGTTTATGTACATAAAAGATTCTAATGACGTCAGTTAATGAAACCAACCTGTAAAAGATTTGTTTGATTGGTCCGACAAACTGGATTATCTACATTTATGAAATGTAAATTTAAACATCCACTGAAATACTAGAGAAAGTCTCTGTTTGCCTTCAGTGGATGAGACAATGCCAATAAAAAAGGAATCATAAGACACATTACCAAAATGCTCAAACCAAACACAATAAAAACATCAGCTGAAATTAAAATTAAATCTTGTGCTGTGGAGATAAAAATAATGAATCATGAGTCGTATAAATGCCAACATAAAGCCTGACAACTTAATGGTGGCTCAAACACACATGGCATATGTGCTGCTAATCAGCCCCACAGGCTGAGTCAACAGCCCAAAGTGGCCGGTGGGCTCCAGGTGTGTGGTCACTAATTACGTTGTTGCTTACTCAGTCAAATGCACTTCCTCTAGGAAATTAGATGTGGTCTGCAATAGAAGAAGCCAGCTAATTACGAGCCATGTCGAAAGCTTCTTACTCGTCTCAAGAGCATGTTCTTTATTTGTGTGCTAGATTATGTTGATAGTGATTAGGAGACAGTCCAGGTGTTAATAAAGGCAATCGTGAAAAGTAAACTCAGCAACGTTATCTGCGGGATGAAGTTTACTGATGCTTGAAGGCACCTATTAATATGTCATAAATCAATAAGGCACAATGATTGTTTGGTTTATGAAACACATTGTCTTATAATAACTATATCATTGATAATAAGCCCTGTCCATTTGATGGACAATAACTAGTCTGTTGGACAACAGAGAAATACATCACATTCTCAGTTTGACAATTAGACATCATATATCAAACTTGTAATTTCTGACACAGTGATGAATAAATGCTTAGCAGCTTCTAATGCTCCATGTTTGTAATTGGTTAAAACGATGGCTTGATGACGGAAGAAGACTTAAAGGCAATATTATTACTTTTACTCTTGTGTGTAAACTGTGGAATTAAAATCTGTCAGTGATGGTCACAAAAAAGGACTGAGCTCATCAGTGTTGGCCAGCATCTTATTATACTGACTAAAGCAGGTTAAGGAGCCACACCAGCTCCAGCACGTCATCCTTGAATCCAAGCAAGCATTTATTTTAAGAATTTCCCTTGATTCCAGCAGCTTTTTCACATACGGTGCTTGAGGTCACAGTAACCAACTTTTGACAACCAGAATCTAATCATTAAGTCATCTAGTCATTAAATGTAAGTGGAGGACTGTGCCCAATCTGAGGAAACTTCCTCCCAACGCAGACTGGGCAGGATGTTACTCGATAAGTGTTGGATGAAGGAATTGAATTCTAACTGACCTGACTAAACTAAAGAATTGTAAGCATAAGTCACTATTTTATTATTACCTACCATCTCTACTCATGTTGAGACCGCAGGACTCCTGCATTGTTTTAAACTCATGTTCGGAGCACAATCAATTTACATAAATGGTTGTATATAACAACAACAGTTAGATAAATATGATATAGATATAATATATATATATATATATATATATATATATATATATATATATATATATATATATATATATATATATATATATATATTATCTGTAGGTGTTTGTGTCACAGCCTAGGGTATGGTACACTATACGGGCATGCTACAGTTAGCACTGATAGCTTGTTACCACTGTTAGCGCGGCTGGCGGCGTCGAAGCGATCACACAAAGTGATCAGCTCGCTCTCAAAACACGCTTACGCGTTCACTCTCATGGGGGAAGGAGCTGCACAGTCCGAGTTCTTCTCAGTTCCTGCCACAGGCTGCAGTTAACATCTGCAAGTCCCCAAAAAAACAATTTTCCAAATACGCTGACGTCATCTGAGCTGCGCCGGAACGTGTCCCATGCAGCGTCATCATACGCGTCCTGCAGAGCGCCCCTCGATTGGTCCGAGCGGCGCTTGACGTCCGCCTTTTGTTGAAGAGTTTCAATCGCGCAGAAAGTTGTGTATACAAAAAGCACGTTAAAAGGCTTTACCCATGAAGTCAATCCAGAAATACGTCAAAGCACATGGATCTTGTAGAAATGCCCACAAACAGGCACTGTGCACGTGACTCTCCACACGTGGTTTGTAAAAGAATACACGTGCTGTCAGGACCGAGATTTGTTAAAATACACCTGCTGGTTCTGCTCGAGGTTTCTTTCTGGAATTTATTGTTTCGACTTCTCTTTTCTATTATTTTTGTTTTCAGTTTGTAAGAAAGAAAGCCTTTATTGGCCATTGTCACATACAGTGTAACAACGAAATTGGTCTTCTGCATTTAACCCATCCCCTTGGGAAGCAGTGGGCTGCCATGCAAGTGCCCGGGAGTTAGTGCCATGTGTCTTACTCAAGGAAACACTTGGTGCTCCTTGAGTGTGGCTTTTAATCTGGAACATTTTGCTCTGCAAGCCAACGCTCTACCAACTGAGCCACCAAGCTAAAGAAATAAACTGCATTGAAAACGAGGAAGGTTCTTGTGGGATCTAGTCAGAGTCCAGACCTGCAACTTCACGATCTGTGGGAAGTCCACAAATGGTCTTCATAAAAAAACTTGAATACGTAGGAAACCTGCCTGGCTGCCCGTGGCAACCCAGAGCTCCACAGAAACAGTTTTGTCTGAAAATTTACAAATAAAAACATTAAACTATTTAGAGTGGCCATTTTGCAGCAAAAAGCTGATCCACGCAACATATCTATAAAAGTAACTTTCACATTTTGTCAAAGTAGAGATCACAGCAATGCGCTGTCAGCGTAGTGCAGTAGGAAGCCCCTCGCCCTCGTATCCGGGACTGACACCTCAACCCAGCAGCCGCTGGTGGGCGGGACTTCCGGCCAAGCGGACCCGGAAGATTCGGATGCGAGTCTCGCGGCTTGACGGCGCATCCATATGCTCGTCAGTTTCACCGTTTTTATGTGATTGGGGCGCATTTACTTTTTCTGTACGTCTGCGCCGTTTACAACGATGTTGTCCTTAGATTTTCTCGACGATGTCCGTCGCATGAACAAGCGGCAGGTAGGTGCCGGGAGGCAGCGCTACTTCACTTCGGCTCCGTCTTTGTATAGAAACCGCAGACGGCTAACGTTCACTACCGTTAGCCGCCGGCCGCGTTTTGAACGTTGCACCACGTCCGTCACTTGTTGGGACGCGCAAAGTGAACGATTCAATAGTCGTGCATATGTAGCGAAGCTCCCCTTCAACGGAAGCGTAAAGGCTTCCTGAAAAACCTTCAGTCACGACTTTGAGCTAAGCTAAGCTAACTAGTTTCTTTTATTTACTGCTGTGTTGTGGCAGTGTGGGCTAACGCCAGATGTTCATCCGGTACACCTCAAGTCAGATACTGCATTCAAAATGCTTCCCAGTTTCTCCATGACTTTTTTTGGTTGAACATTTACAAAACCACTTAACCCAATACATTTTCTTCTCCTAATAAATTATAATTTAATAAATAGTGTTAATTTTCAGATTAGTTGCTCAGTTTTTAACTACAATATAAGTTACAAACCTGCGGACCACCTTTTAACTCTTCATTTTTAAAAATTAAAATTTTTATACAATGTTTAGGTGTTATTAATAAACATGTATATTGACAAGTGTTTGGTAATCACAACCTAATGCAAAACTAATAATTCAGTTAAATTAGAGACACATTAGAGTTTCTTGCATCAGACATTAGACAAGGTGACGAGGTGGCGAACCCACTCTCAAGTACACAAAATCCATGTTTTTGCTTGAGTGAACAAAACAACTAGAAATCATGAGTAATGGAGAGTGTGCAGTACAAATATATGCACTTCTATTAGGATAGTCAATGTAAGGCATTGTGTACTAAGATGCTCATTAGACTGGAATTATCTTTTGCCATTTTTGTGACATTTCACTTTTGGCTCATACAGACATGTCCTCAAGTTTAAAAGGGAGCTCAGAAAAAACACTTCCTGTAGCATCAAACCCTGCTTTGATATTAAAGAAGGCAGACACAGTAAAGTCACATAAGTCAACATCATTGCCTGAGCAAACGGGCCATTATTGCAGGACCTTTTAGATTTCATAACTATTGTATGTGGTATATTAATAGAAACTTACTTCCACTGCCTTTTTTTGTCAGCTCTATTACCAGGTGCTGAACTTTGGTATGATTGTTTCCTCTGCGCTGATGATCTGGAAGGGACTGATGGTTGTCACTGGCAGCGAGAGTCCTATAGTTGTTGTTCTCAGGTAAGACAGTCATATGTTGTGGGATTTAGATTCAGGTTCTGTCTTCACTTAGACTATTCTAGCCTTGAGATGAACTGCTCTTTGCAGGGACAAATCTTATTGGTTGAATTCATTTGCTGAAATGAGCTAACAGTAGTAGTAGTAGTGCTCAGTGTTGTTGACCTTTTGTAACATGCATGTCTTTTTCAAGTTGGAACTCAGCAATTTAAGTGATATAGATTAATTTTGATAATGTGTGTCCTTTTTTCAGTGGGAGCATGGAGCCAGCTTTCCACAGAGGAGACCTGCTGTTTCTCACTAACCGGGTAGAAGATCCCATTAGAGTTGGAGAAATAGTTGTCTTCAGGATAGAAGGCCGCGAGATCCCCATAGTACACAGAGTTCTGAAAATCCATGAAAAGTAAGAATGCAAGTTCAGTTCTTACTGTGATAATCGATATGTGCCCCAAAATCTCACAGAATGTCGTTCGTTTGCTTCAAACCTGAAATCCCATTCTCAGAGCTGATGTGAACTGAAAGTCACGTAAAGAACCCAATGTGCTGTCTCACACGCAACATGTATCTTCGTCCTGGCAAAGTATCGGCCTCAGTGCACATTAAATCATGCTGATGATTCATCCACAGGGAAAATGGAGACATTAAGTTCTTGACCAAAGGGGACAACAATTCAGTGGATGACAGAGGACTGTACAAGCAGGGCCAACACTGGCTGGAGAAAAAGGATGTGGTGGGACGAGCTAGAGGGTAAGCGCTGCGGTCAGAATAATCAATGATGGTAAAGAGAGTTAAATAACGTATTTAATCATTTATAGTCACTGAGCTGATTTGTTGTAGAGAAAGAAGAAATGAACATCACTTTTATCTATCAAATAATAGAAAGAATGGTAAATGGTGTTCTAATCACTTCCAGGTTTGTGCCATACATTGGAATTGTCACTATTCTCATGAACGACTACCCCAAGTTCAAAGTAAGTTGGCTGAACCTGTAGCACAGTCCAAGCCGACACCGCTCCTCCGCAGGCGTCTAACGTGACCTACGTGTCCTGTGCTCTCATTCACAGTACGCTGTGCTCTTCATGCTGGGGCTTTTTGTGTTGGTCCACCGGGAGTGAGACGCCCAGACTTCAGGAATCCAGAAGGCTCAACTACGTCCAGGAAACCTCACTCATGCCTTTCAAAACAGAATTACGTTAGACTGTCAAACCCAACCGGCTCTTTTTGTACCATTTGTTTGAGCATTTTGTAGAAACGTGGATAGCGTGTTCACATTTGTAAAATCCGAGCTTTAAAAGTATTTTTGTGAGGGAACTAGATTTAGTCAGAAGTCGATCTTTATTCCTCAGAATGTGAAACCGCATTCTCAAAGGTAAATTAAGTCTTGTTACTTTCTTGTTAAGTCATTGTCTTTGGAAAGATATGTGAAGTATTTTATGACAACTGAATATGAATGATATTAAATATGAAATCTGGTTACCATCAACTGTTGATTATTTCAGCTCCTTGTTTCCAGTGTAACTGAGAGAATGCTGCTTGTGTTTGTTCAATCAGGACAGAACAACAGACGTTGATTCACACAAATGTCGCAAACATGAGCTATAACTTCTACAATAATAACTGGGGTAATTTTTTTATGCTTTAACGTCAAAGAGAAAATGAGCTTTTTTTAACCACTATACTGGCAGTATGGACTTGAGCTGTATGTTTTTATTAATAGGAAACATTGAAAAGAGTCTGCGCTCAAAATAGGATCACTTCACAGCTCCTGTTTTTCTTTGTAAATATAATAATAAAATGGGCTTTGGTTACTTTGAGTTCACTGGAGTAGGACAATAAACCTGCCACCTTTCTCTATGTTGGTGGTGGGGCTCGAGTCATCATCAGCATTGATAAACACACGCTGCTTGACCCGAATCTCCACTCGGAACGATTAGACAGAATAAGAGTCAAGCTAATTGTGTCTGTGTGAAGCTGTGATGGTCCACTGATCAGACTGACGCCAGGCAGAATGTCACACATATGTTTGTGTGGTAATGTCAGAGGTTGAAGAAAGTGCAAACTACAAGCTGCAGCTTTTCCACGAACACAAAGCTTTACACCCTGAAGTGACAAAGGATCTCTGATTTAGAGGTGAGAAGCGACAGGTCGTTTCATCCTCTGAGAGCACCAGTGGGTAGGACCGGCCCCCATTGGGCCATTTGATGGCTGGGACCACATTTACACCAACACTGTTGTTGGAATCATGCACTGAAACAGCATGATGAGATATTTGTTAGGGCTGTTTGTACACCACATACTGCCCATGAAAACCTCTGACAATCAGGTCTAAGGTGGGATGCTAAGGCCTGAGGTAGATTTACCACTCGTAATCACTTAAGGTGAAGGAGAAAGTGTTGGCTTACTGTGTAAAATGCAAATAAAAATGAAATTTGCAGGTTCAATTTAAAAATAGCAAGAGAAATACGAATTCAATGCCAGCAACACTTTGAAAAGAAAGACTGGCCGAAAAAGGCGTGTGATGCTAAAAAAAAGTAAATGTGGTAGTGAACTGTATGTTCTGCACTTTTATATTGTCATGTGCGAATAAAAAAGACAAGAAAGATCCTGTTTTATCACCGAAGATGTTATTTGTCTTGACTCACATGTTCTGACCAATGCGTACAGAAAACAAGGAAATAGTTGACTTACGTTATTCTGCCACTGAGCCTTCAGTGATGAAAGGTGAGCTTCTCCACTGCAAAAGCCAAAAGGACCGAATGTTCAATAACGGCACAATCATGTTTACCAGCGTTAAAGGAGTGAGAGCAAAGAGGGAAATGTGTAAACAAAAAAACACAATATTGGACAATAAACATTTTATCAATCAGATGATTATAGAAAAAAACGATGGACAACTGGATCAAACTACTTAATAAAATGCAGAGAAGTAAAAGGCACCGTAAACATAGGGCGAGGTGTGATTTTTCAAACATTCAAACCCTTATGATTATTATTACTGTTAGATTAAGTAATGATTATTAGATAACTGTGGTGCGTAGAAGACGCACAGCCAGACTCTCGCAAACACTGAGTCGTGTGACAATGTACGCAGCAGGATGGATCATATAGACGCAACCTAAACAGAGCCCACCCCGGCCCGGAGAGAATATAAAAGCAGGCAGCGTCTCCAGCACCCGCAGCGATCAAGACAGAGACTTCTGATCCCCGGAGGACAGTGCGCCGCTTCGAGCTGAGATGAGAGGATTTACGCTGAACGGCGTTTGCCAGTGCGGCTTATTTACGGCCATCGTCCTATTTTCTTTCACATCTTTTGTCGGAGCTGTGAGTTTCGACTTGACTGAGCTTAGGAATAAAGTTGCAAAAATTAAAGTGAATCCAAGAGGCAACCTTTGGGCTACAGGTAAGAATCTGATTCGATTCGCCGTAGAAACGTTATTGTATTTTCTGTGAGCTCGCCGTTTTCCACAGTTATAAGACGCTGCTCCAGATGTCACACATTTAAATTCCTGAGTCTTGTCTTTGGTCCTCAGGGCATTTCATGGGTAAGAAGAGTGTGATGGATCCGCCCGTGCTGCCTTCGGCCGCGGAGCAGGACGCGGACGCGCTTGAAGTCGCCGTCCCCGCAGAGCAGGGCGCTCTCGGGGAGCTTTTCCAGGAGTTTCTGCGCGTGGCGTTGCAAGCGCAGGTGGACACGCACGAGAGCCGCTCAAAGAGCCAGGTGAGAAGCCGATCTTCACTTTTCACAAAACAAATGACCGCGAGTTTGCTTGTTAATGCGAACTCTTTCGTTTCAGGAGCTGGGTTTGTTGAAGGTTTTAGAAAACTACATACAAAACAGAAAGTGATGCAGAGGACGGGAGTCCCCCGGCTTCACCAACAGTCTCCTGCTTATCATGATTGTAATTTACTGTCGCCCGCAGCTCGTCTCTCGCAGAGCAGTTTTTTCCGAGTTTCCTTTGATGAATACATTTCACATTGTCTTGTTTAAAGTTATTTATATTGAATAAAATAATTATTTGCACAATCGTGACGTATCTTCAGCACATCAATTGCGTATTCTGCACATTTTGAGATGTTCTCCGTGCACAGCTGCGCTTATGGGAACACGTATGTGGTTGCAAGACCGGGCATCTTCTAAGTCTCTACCCGTGAATGAGAGTATGATAAGCAGGGGAGACTTATTTAAAATTCTTATGCAGACTTAAAACAGCGAAAGAAAGACTTAATTATAATAGTGATACAACGAAATTAGTTCTCTACCAGCAGCAGCAAAATGCATTTAGACCAACCAATGTACACACAAAATAGCAATCAAATGCAATGAGTCAGACACACAAGCAGCATAAGCTTGGCCTCAATATGAGCCAAAAGCAGCATAAAAACTTAACATGGAGTTCACACACTTGTGTTTTTCTGCACATGGTTTTGGTATATATGATTATTTATAGTCCGAGCACCAACCACCACTGACTTTGTCCACACAAGCTAAACTCTTTCTTTTACTTTGGTGCTAAAAGCATGTCCAAAATAACACTTACATAAATACAAATGTAGGCAGATTATATAAATCACAGTGTCTGGTTCGCTCAATTCTTGGACATGAAATCAATATTGTTCGTTGTGCTTTTCTTGTCCTTTGCATATATGGATGATCTGTTCTCCCGATGGACGACGGTTAAGTGAGGTGGTGCAGGCTGCTTCTTCGCCTTAGGCCCATCTCCTGAATCGCCCCCGCGGTGCCTCGTCTACAGCTTTACGTCACTGTTCAGGTGTAGAACGTGTCCACAGTGGTGGGAGGACATGCCGACACGGCGGTAGTCTGAGACCGAAGGTGGTCCCCACCAGGATGCTGGCTCACTCAGCAGGTGTAAATGAAAGCAGAGACACAAGCAGACCAAAGATGATGCAAATTATTTAAGACTCAACAGGATGAGATTGAATGAAATAGAAGTAAACTGATTCTGAAGAAGCCCAGGGGTCTGTTAATAAGCTCCAAAAACCAAATATACCAAATGAAATATTGCAGCTTGAAAAGGTTCTTTGTTATTCAGCTGCATCCCATTAACTGACTAATATAATTATGTAGTTAGTGTCTGATTTAAAAGTTATTTTTAGGACCAGAGCTTTTATTTTTGCCACTAGTCCGTCACGATTAACTGGCCGTGTCTGCTCTGTACACAGCCTGTTCGTCCCAGTGCAGGTTAAATGTGAAAATACAGCACAAAGAGGATGTGATGAAGACATTGCAGTTGAAAACACAAAGCTTTGAAAGGAAGTAGAAACTGAAAAGAGCAATGTGTCCACAGTGAATGCAAAAAATCAACCCTTATTTGTTGTCAGCGGCAGAAGCGAAGAAGTCTGAGGATCACTGCCCTCCACACTTGGCCTGTTCTGGGTCACTACAGCAAATACCAGCAACCATGTCATGAGTAACGTGTGGAGGGCTGGGTTCAGATTAGATGGTTATTGCTGATTTAGGGTAATTTGCAACTGTATGAAGGAAGTGTCTTAAACTGACCAGTTTATTGCATAATGGACCTTAAACGCATTATTTTACCATAGTGTAAAACCTGAATACTGGCTGTTCTGAGCTCTAGTCCTTAGAACAGCTGCAGGACCACGTACATAAGTAGGTTAGTAGGCTGGAAAATTGGGAGCGATTTGGGGAAAAAGTCTTCTATAATAGGTACAGGACATTTTGGGTCACTTAAGAAAAGACTTGAGTCTTGTATAAACCCCTTTTTACAGTGTCCCTTTGGTGAACATGTTCTGTTTGCTGTCCTGAAAGGTTTAACACACACTGAGCTTCCATAGGTTTAATACAGACGCATAACATGAGGCCATTAAACACACGCTTCATTAATAGATTTGAAATAAAGGCAGCGCAATGAGGATCTGTTCCCCTGTGTGTGTATATTTGTGTTGCACAAGGGAGGAATTATCCTGATGGTTAAGTGTGTAGGACGTCTCCAGACAGACAAAAAGCACAACGAGAGACTTAACCTTTGAATTCCCTCCATAAAAGCCCCGTTAACTGATTTACCGTCAACAATTCAACACATCTTTGTCTCTAGATTCATAAATCATCATGTTGACATAATCAGCAGTAGAACACGCTGCACTGTTTACATCACAAGCGTTTATGTCCTGTCTCTAAAACTCATTTGTTGAGCTGTAATTTATGGTTAGTTATCAGTTCACTAATTTGGTCTCACTGGTAATAGGCCCTCACTTTGGATTGATTTATAAATTCATTTTGTCAGTTGTGCTAACTGTCTAACAATGATCACATTGCATGTGAGCTGTTTGATAAGTGAAGCTTCTCTTTTTCACGTCTTCCTGCTTGTGTGTGTTTTATTATCTAGTTAATAATGATGACTTCAGTCACAGCCACTGGGAATCTTGATGTATAATTCACACTGTGGATGCATGTTGTGTCACCTTTGCTTTTATTTGGGTTTGTAGCTTCCCATGTTGAACAGAGAACTCTGACAGTGACAAATGTGACAGCTTTAACTCAATAAAAACAAGGCTGAGGGCTTCAGTCTAAGTCAATATGTTGTGAGCTTTGTAATTGATCTTACGCTCACAGGAAATGCACGAGTTTTGTCGGTTTGAGTGCGAGTTTATGTTTATGAAGGGGCTTTGTGTTAGTGTAAGGTTTTTATACGGAAGCATGAGACTAGATATCTAAATAATATCTTCTAAAAGCCGCTTGCCTTTGTAAAAAAAATGCCAAGGAAACACTGCCATTTCCTGGCGGAGCTCCTGTACTGCACTGGATCCCACCTGCCTGTTCAGGAGATCAAATATGCAAATATACACCTGTGGGCCTAAATGGAAATCTGCACTGAGCAGCTTTTAGCATTCTCTGTTTTTATTGATTAAACCCTGCTTCTTGTTTATTGTGCAGCCGCTGAAACTAGTTGAACGTAAATACATTCTAAAGTATCATACAGATTAATAGATGACGAAAATGAAAAACAGATACCATGACAAATAAAATATAATGCTTATATGTTTAAAATTTATTTCAATAAGTAACATGTATTGGAAATAGAAATATATCTGGTCTGGGATCGCTTTATAAGTTGATTGTGAATAATAATGTCTTTAAATCATTAAACAGGACATGTTTTTAACACTTGTGACGACCCAGCTCTCCGGTGACATTTGTCTGGGGGAAGCCATGTATATTTCTCATTATTCCATTATATGCGTATTATACACGTAGGATAATTTTATTTTGCCGTTTTGTTATTTTTTTCTGAAATGTCTAAAACGTCCTCCATCAGATTGTTTTGGACAGTTACGTCATCGGAGCTAGTGACCTCGTTCTTCTCATTCCGGTTATGTGATTGGTCAAGACGAGAGGATTCTGCACAGAGGGGGCGGGGCAAGTGAAGCCATTTTATTATTGTTAACAGAGAGGCGCAGGTGCATCAGTACTTTTTGTTTTTAAATATATATAGGTGCAGTTTTTGTGCTGACGATACAATGGGGCAGTGTGGAATTACGTCATCCAAAACCGTCCTGGTTTTTCTCAATCTCATATTTTGGGTAAGAAAACGACGCGTGCCTGGACAAGCAGCAGCAACTGCAGCATCCAGGGATGGAGAGCGTTAGCATGAGCTAGCTTAGCTAACTGCGCCAGAGGTGGCCGCGCTTCGCACTTTACCGCCAGACAGAGAGCGGACGTTCGCTCCGGGCTGTTTGCTGTCGCATAGAGGTGCACAGCAAAAAACTGAGAAGATAATTTAGATTGTAGGACAGAGACAACAGCTATGACGTCATGCAGCAGCTGCAGTGATGCGCGGAGGTGAAATCGACACCAGGACTGAGCTCAGAGCTCCGCTTCGGCCTAAAGGCGGAAAAAAATCTTTCTATATAAAACAGGATGAGCACGGTGCATTAATATCATGTACGACAAAATCATTAAAAAGCTGTTATAATAGTCTGATGCTCGGTTAATATCTAAAACGCAATTAATTTTTAAACACCTTACAGAATAATAACATTTAACTGGATTGGAACTGGAACCAGGAGACAGTCAGACAGAAGCTCAGGCTGGGGGCATCTGCCCTGACCGGACCAGCAACCATCCTTGTATCTTACTGTATATGTCTCTTGTATTCCTATTATTTTAAAATTAATGTAAATGAGACCTATATGCTTCTCACCAGCATTTACAATCATTTTCTTCCAAACAGTGGACTTTCTGACCCTGTCCCTCATTCATCTGCAGGCAGCAGCAGGGATTTTATGCTACATCGGAGCCTATGTGTTCATTACTTATGACGACTACGACCACTTCTTTGAGGACGTGTACACACTGATCCCTGCTGTCGTGATCATCGCTGTCGGGACTCTCCTCTTCCTCATCGGCCTGATCGGCTGCTGTGCTACGATACGTGAAAGCTCCTGCGGTCTGGCCACTGTGAGTGTGAACATACAGTAGAAGACCTGCAGCTCATCTGCTACTTACAGGAACGTTTTTCCCTTGACCTCTATCGATGTGTTTTTGTTGTTTTGCAGTTTGCTGCCATTCTGCTGCTGGTGTTTGTAACCGAGTGTGTGGTGGTGGTGCTGGGCTACATCTACAGGGCAAAGGTAATCGGGGCAAATATCCTTTGCTACAACCAATGAATGCTGCAGCTGATTCTGCAGGCGGTAAACAGCAACTGTGTGGGTTTCAGGTGGAAGATGAGGTGAATCACTCCATCCAGAAGGTTTACAATGAGTACAACGGCACCAACACAGACGCTCCCAGCCGCGCTATCGACTACGTGCAGAGGCAGGTGAGGGCTAGTCTTTTCCTCTTGTCAGAGAGTTGACGGTAACTAACGAACTGAAGACCACTGGTCAACCGTTCTCCTCTGCTCCTTCGTTAGCTTCACTGCTGCGGCATTCACAACTACTCTGACTGGAGGAACACTCGCTGGTTCAAAGAATCCAAGAACAACAGCGTCCCAGTCAGCTGCTGCCAGCCCAACATTAGCAACTGTACCGGGACTCTGACCCGACCAGCCGATCTCTACCAAGAGGTCCAGTAAACACATCCTAATGTCGAATGACATCATTGCCTGCGTGTTTGTTACGTCAGGAAGGTTGTTACACTCGTCGCCCTCGTGTGAAGTGACTTATTTTGCGTTTTAGGGCTGTGAAGCTCTGGTTGTGAAGAAGTTGAAGGAGATCATGATGTACGTCATTTGGGCTGCATTAACCTTTGCGTCTATACAGGTAAGAGAAAGTAGCTGATAGCTTAGTGTCAGCTGGTTTGTTTTACAATTTAATCAAACTTGACATGTGAACATGTGTTTATCAGCTTAGCACGGTTGCTGCTGTCCAGGAAGCAGTGACCAGTTCTGCTCTCTTATAAGATACTATACCATGCACAGTGAGAACTTCCTAAATATTTGTCTCTCACAACATCTTTGACATACGCCCGATTCTGCACATAACCACAACTTTAAGAGCATCAAGAGGGTTCACTGGTCGGGTGGAACAGGGGCTGTGACCCATTTGCATCTAGACAACACACACAAAGGTCAAGCTCTGATGTACTGGACTGAACTCTGAACTTTTTTCGGAGCTGTTTTTTTCTCATTCAGGCTGTTTGTGCTTTAATTTAATTCTATTCAAGGAGAGAGATGGAGATTTTTAACATGAGGTTGATTTCCTCTGCAGATGCTGGGGATGCTTTGCGCCTGTGTGGTTCTGTGCAGGAGGAGTCACGACCCGGCGTACGAGCTCCTGGTCACGACCAACAGCTACGCATGAAGGACACCGAAGCCACACCGTGTCCACAGAGCGTCACCAGACATCCACAGTAGAGTTCAGCTGTAGTCGTATAAGCTCAAGCACACCTTGCAAAATTCATGACAACGAAGACGGGTGAAGTAGTACGGGTGGGGGGTGGGGGGATTGTAAACCAGTAATTTATTGATATGTTTTTGAAGTTTACGTTACTTTAAATGTTCTTATTGTCATCACAAACACTGACTTAGGTACGAAAGCCAAAGGCGTGAGATCTTTGATGTGAAGCAGTGGTGTTTTTGTGTAAAGCTGGTGGAGAGCATCTGACAGAATGTATTTCCTTATAGGATGGTTTGCACTACACCTGGAGCGCTGGATAAACGTCACCTGACCGAAGTCCAACTTATACATTGTTCCCAAAAATCCAACGTTTTTATTTTAACTGTCTGTAAAGATACCCAGCGATTAGCTCTTTGTGTGTGTGTGTGTGTGTGTGTGTGTGTGTGCGTGTGTGTGTGTATGTGTCTTTTTAAAGCAGCTTTGCAGTTTGTCTCTTGAAGCCATGATTGCTTGAAAGAATTGTTTATATTGGCAAATATTCAGGTTGTGAATAATGTACAGACCCTTCTCTTGGTGTGATGTTAGGGTTGGTGTTTTCACTGTTTTCGTAGGAGCATCATCGTTACCTAAAGACTTGTGTCACATACATTAACTTCTGTTAGTTACCGTGTAAACCTACTGATGAACTATCAATATTATCTTATACTTTTTGTGACATTGTACGTTGCTGAAATATTCCTGAGTTGTTACGTTGACCCCTCGATATTTAGCTAGTGTCACAAACATAGACTGGATGAGAAGCAGGATTCAAATAAACACGATACATTTCAACTTGTCTGTGTTTCATCAACATGGTTTTATGGGAAAGTAAACGTACCAGGAAGTGACTTGATCTACAGTGTGATGCAGTCCATTCATTCTACCAGCTTCTCACGTCTCAGTTTTAAGGTGAAGCGGTCAGACGAGATGATTTATGTAGAATCAGAAAAGGCTGAGGCCGACAAGGACGGAGGTGAGACACGCTGCTACTCAGATTTGCTGAAGGTCACCCAGGTAGTTTCCTGGCACCAGCCCACTTATCCCATTCCGCTCCACTGTCCACCAGCCATCGTCCCCTCGGTCCAGCACCTGGACGACTTCCCCTCTGCTCACAGACAGTTCATCATCTTCCTGTTCAGTTCGAGACAAAAGCCTTGTTCTTTAACAATCACAATATAACATGACAGAAGTAAATCAGAGCTCTGATCTGATATTTGCATTGGTCCTTCTCTCTCTTTCTCCAACTATTCTGAAAGGGGGTGACACACGTGTCCAGCACACAAGGATCCAACAAAGGTGTGTCTGCAGAGGAAGAGAACCAGCGGTAACTGTAACCGAGCCCACACCAGCTCTGTGCTCACCTGTGCAGTGTATTGATACAACACAACGTATGTGTCCTCATTGGCCGGGAGGGAGGCTGAGGCTGCCGGCTGCTGGAGGCATGGTAGGGTTGAATATCCTCCATCTGACGTCTCTGCAACTATGACATCACAAGCATCGGAATGATGATCACGACATGATGATGAATATTGGACTTAAAGGTAATGTTTTACTATGACTTTCTTTCTTTTTATATTACTGTTTGTGATGCTGCAGTACTCACACTCCCCAACAGGTGTCAGCGCTGACTGTGAGACTTCCACATGGTCGAAGTTGTTTAAAGAGTGAAGAGCATCAGAGCAACTGTATGATCTAGAGGTTAAAGTGAGAGATGTACGATGAAAGCATACGCTTGCAGCAACGCTGGGATCAGAACGTTCATCAACAACGGCTGATGTGATAGTTTGGAGCAGATGTGCCGAGTACCTCCTCATGGCGTCTTCGCCTGCAAACAGGGCTCGGCCGTTGATGTCCCCGGACGTCCTCCTGTGGTAAAAGCCCTCAAAGCCTAAAGGCTCTGAGCAGGAAGGAGAAGCGGTGAATGTCAGGGTTTGCTTCTATTTCTGCCTCTTGGCATTTCCTCATTTCTCTATTTCAGCTTCCAATTTGTGTCGTGCCTCTAGAACGCTGTCTATACATCAGACAGCTGGTAACTCACCTGGAGGCTTCAACCCTGTGCCTTTGGCCTCAATGAAACAGTTGTTGTCTGTGGCGATGTCACACCGCTCCAGGACCGTCCTCACCTCCTCATAGAACTGGTTTCAAAACAGGAGAAATCAGCTCCTGAACGAGTCAGTGTTGATGATGCCCAGTTACCCAGTAACAGGTACCTCGTCGTCTTTGACGCACTGCATGGAAAGGTGATTGCAGTGGTCCCACAGAGCACACCTGAGCATGCTGATGCGATCGCCCTCCAGCTGCTGGAACACCTGGAAGGGACGCACACGCCGCCGCTTTTATTTCCAGTCAGCAACCTTGTGACATGGTTGCTGAGCCGGGCTGATCAACGGGATGTGGTGTGAGGTTTGGTGCTTGGTGACCGCGTCAGGCGTCGCCGGTACCTCACACGTGCTCCTGTGCGTCTCCTCCCAGTCCTTGCGCACCTCCTCCAGCTGGATGACGTTGCTGATGTACAGCTTCTCTGTGAGCGTCATCAACGGAGACACGGTTATGGCTCAGAATGCAAGCGGTGGGGAGCGGCCGGAATAGTGAACGTGAAAGCGTACCTGCTTCGTTGGCCGTGTGTCTGCACTGCCTGGCTCTGTGTCGCACCTGTGAAGCCAGCTCAGCTTTAGACAGGAAGTGACGGCGTGCCGAGCTGCACCAATGTGATCAAAGCGGCTCGTACCTTGTCTGTGCTCTTATACGCTGTGGGTTTCTCGGCCCCCTGCTCCGCCTCGTCGGCCTCTCTGCACCTCAGCTCGTAGCTCTTTTTAGACTGAAGGAGGGAGAAACAGAAAGCAGAGGTTACACAGCACCACCAGAGACCGGAAGAAGCAGGCTGGTGGTTCCTGTTCAGGCGATGGACACGAGACACAGATGTTTGAGTACCTCTGTGTACTTCTTGAACAGAGAAATCTTTTTCTTGTGAACTTTGTCCATGATGCTTTCGAACTAGAAGAAAAAAACGGAAGATTGAAAAAGTTATTTTGAAGTTTTAACAGTCTGATGTATTTCTGTACATGCTGGTTGCTAGGCAACAGAAGTGGCCCTGTACCTTCTTCCTCTGCTCTTTCTGACGTTCTCTGAATGTCTCAATCTTTTTCACCTCCTCTTTCAGGAGATCAGAGAGCTGGATGTGAAAGTTCCCGATGTTCTCGATTTCTGCAACCCAAAAAAACCCCCCCGTCCAAACAGGAACCATGAGCTGCTACGTCCCAAACAAAAGCCTTCGATGCCTGGATTTGTTCAGAGGGACGTGACTGCGTGGAACTTACGTGCTTTCAGCTGCTCAAATGACGCTCTCAAGGTGCTGGAAGAGTGACAAACATTTAAAATCCCCAGCGTCTAGCACATGCGGCGTCTGCGTTAGTCAGCATCAATGAGCTATTTTTAACCATGTGTTTCCTTTGTGAGACCAGTTTGCTGTCAGTCACTGGCTGCACCAGAGCTCTGGAAACCAGTGTTTACCAGCCACTGGACTAAGGATTTATGCTCAGCTCACTTAAAGCAACAACAGTGTCCACATTCAAACTCCTTATCACAACATGGCTTCAGTCTTATCTGACATGACACACATGCAATAATAGATGTGTGTGCTTCCTGCAGTTTCAGTTTGTAGCAGATGCCTAAATCTTATCACTTTAGACACATTCTTCAAAAACCACGCTTTCACAGTGTGTGTGTGTGTGTGTGTGTGTGTGCGCGCGTGCGTGTGTGTGCGTGTGTGTGTGTGTGCGTCTGTGTGTGTGTGCGTCTCTGTGTGTGTGTGTGTGTGTGTGTGTGTGTGTGTGTGTGTGTGTGTGTGTGTGTGCATCACCTGATCTCTGTTTGTCCTCCAGCTTTGCGAGCGATCAGCACCAGCTCCTTCCCGTACTTCTCCTCTGCTTGTGCCCTAAACAGGAAGCACATGTGCTTTAGTATTGTATTTAGTTGTCACACTGTTCTGTCACACATTAACTCTTTAAGATGCACATAGTACATGCACATGTATCTTCTATTTTCTTTATTTATAGTAAACTGTGGTTATTTCGTTTTTTTTTTTGGTCTTGAAGCTTTTTGTGTGATGACATTTATTTCTAGGAAACCGATAAAAATGTTTTGCTTCTGCATTTCCTTCGTCAAATTGGACGATGCCGTTACATGAACAGCTGCTTCTTTATGAACATTTTCAGGTGTTCGTTTTGTCGCTGTTCTTAGCAGTTGCGTGACGGCGTCTGCAGAATCACACCCTCACGCTGTAACAAAGGTCTCTGGCCTAAATTTAAAGTGAGGTGCTGCTTGACATCGTTTTACAGAAGTTAATTTGAAGATGTCGCCATCAAAGCCTTGTGCTGATGACTGTCTGGCAGAACTTGTTTTGCTCATGGCTGAATAAATCAAGCTTCCTTCTCTTCATCCTGTTGAGAAACTGCATCCTGCATCTGTACTTTAGAGACTGAGGTCCAGCATCTCCAGCTTGTAGCTTCAGTGAACACCAGCGCTACCTCATCTTTAGGAGCTCCTCCACGTCTTTGCACATGTGCTTCCCGTCGCGCAGCCTCTGGATCAGGGCGTCGTAGCCGGCGTGGCACGTGAAGTCAGACCCCTGCACAGGCGAGACACGGAGCAACACAGACGCTTAGCAACGGGCACCGCTCCTGAACAGCCGTTGCAACATGGCCTTGAGTCAGTTTTGGAATCACTATGTGGTGAAAATGCAGAAGCAGAACTTAGCAAAGACAGTTTTAAGTAAGAGGCAAGACACTCAGCAGCCACTTCATTAAACTCCAGTCAGGGACTGTTTCTCCTTGAGCTGTAGTTCGGTGCTTCACTTTAAAGTAACCTACAAACACATGATGCAGTCTATTTTACTGTAGTTCAAGGCTTTTCAACTCAGTAAAGGACGAGTTCTTTCACACTAGTTAAAGAAATCTCCTTATGGTGAAATATGGAGCTTTTCATTACAACATTTATTAATTAGAGGTATTGTTACAGTTTTTTTTTGCAGGTATTCCTATAGTGACTGAGTTTGTGTTGCATATATTAGCTAGACCTGTAGGTTTTAAGCGGCAGACGTTAGATTATTAGCACTTACACACGACTGTAAAGGCTCTGACGATCCGAAGCGAAGCAGGCGACCACAAAGCCCGACTTACCCAGAAAGCATCTTTAAACATCAAAGGTACCATTTCGCTTGTTACTTCCTTGAGCTGAGCTGCCGCGCAAACCTCTCTTGAAGATCTAATCTCAACGTGTCCAGCAGCACCTGCAGCAAAACCCTGGAATCCTCCGGGTCAGTTCTTCACGTGAAGCTTGATCGAAACTGAGCAGCCCGAGTGTCAGCGAGTCATTAAGAAAGAGGAAGAGCTTCTGTCCCATGATGTCACTGCCCACAGGCAGCTCGGCCGTCATCTGATGTGTGTTCAAGGGTTTATCAGCAGGCGATTGTGTCTGGGCTGAGGCGTCTCATCCGGTCAGAGCTGCGCCCACAGCTCCAAAATGCACAAAACGACTTCTCAGTTGCATGTGCATCAGTGGTAATTGTGGCTGTGGCTCATATTAAAATATACACTGCAGGCTGTTAACTTAGATTGCAATATATATAACACCGTCTGTTCAGATCACAGAGGTTCAGCTGGATAAAGCACGTATGTAAATGAAGCCTCAGACGTCAGCAGGGTTTATTTCAGGACTCGTGAACTAAAGCAAAGTTCCGCTGCATCCGAGTGTGCGATGCCTTCATGACCACAAGGGGGCGACACCGACCTTCCGAAAACCCATCACACCATGATTAATTTTGCATGGGACCAACCCCTCCTGTTGTCCTGCGTCTCCCTGGGCCTCGGTTGGCTCCCACACAAAACCTCAAATCTCCGTCCAGTTGTGGCGAAGCCAAATCGGTGCCTGGGGCGCCTCTCAGGGAAGACACGGAGACGTGTGCACCGGCACAAAGAGCCCTATTGATTTTCAAAGTGGGGAGACGGACAGGCCGTGGTGTCTGTCACCAGTCGCTCAATGGGACGTGTGAAAATCTTTGGTGTGGGTTCAAAGCGGGGAATCACTCTGTCACACACCTGCCGCCATGTTAAAGTGACAGGAGCGGTCGATGGCGAGGCTCTTCCACCTCCCGCCTTCTTACAGTGCTGCTGATTGTCGCTGCCACTGTGTCACTTGATCCCGTGGATCGAGTCCCGACGAGTCTTGAGGAATAAACTACACGACATCAAACGTAATCAAATCAAGCTGCTTCTTGTTTTGGTTTGTCTGTCACCTGTCGGGCTGATCCAGCTGTTCACATGTGGCACAGCTGCATTTTTAATCATCCGTATTTACAGATTCCAACGTCGCTAAAACTATTAAAGTTATATTTCACCTCGAGTATAAGTTTCTATTTTCCTCTGCTTGACTGGAGTCTGTGGCGCTACAAACCGAGCATCCAGCATTTAGAGCAGAGATAATCCTTCCAGGCCAAGGCGTTCACGTTTCCAGCGGGGAAGTGCGAGCGTGGCCTTCGCCGTGACCCTGTTTGGAGCCTCTAATGGACGCAGCAGCTTTGGGAACACGCTGCTCTGCACTCGGGCACCGGGGGACGCGGGACACGCACACATGCTTTACTGCCCCTCCCTCACGGCCCCCGAGTGGCAGTTATTGAACTGTGACAAACGAGCCGTGTCAGAGCAGCCCCCTACCTGAGGGACCGGCTCAGCCGCCCTTCCATTACCCCACCGCCGCTGCCCCCCCCCCCCTCCTCAGATACAGTTACACACCCAGTCCATTTGCCGGGACCGGTGTCACCATCGCTGCCATTATCTCCCTGCATCCTCACATCGCATTCAGCTCTATTCTGTTTTAAACTGCAATGCCTACTCTGAGTCTGGACCACGTGTGTGAGACACTTTCTGCATTCGTTTGGCTGGTTTGTTTGGGTTCGAGCACATGTGGGCTCCAGGGACGGTCTGTGGATGCTGTGTGTGACTTAGCTGGTTTTCACACGTCCTCCAGCCTCCATTCCTGCTAATCCCTTGTTGACCATTGGCACCAGCCCCAGACCCCGAAGTCAGAGAGGGGAGTGAAGTGGAAAGGTTAAAAGTGAAGGAAGGAAGGAAGGAAGGAAGGAAGGATGGACGAAAGAAAGAAAGAAAGAAAGAAGAAAGCCGAAAGAAGACAGCAAAGAAATAACAGAAATGAAAAAAAAGAAAGAAAGAATAACGACTCCCTACCTCCCTACTCACTCCCTCCCTCCTCCCTCCTTCCTTCCCTTCCGTCTACCTTCAGGAAGGAAGAGCAGCCAGGGAGGAGGACAGAGTTTGGCTCCTGTCTGCTGGACACGATGCAGTGGAGGCTGTTTGGAAGCCGAAGCTGACAGATGCGGAGCTAATGATGTGTCGGCACGAGGCCAGTGGTCATAGTTGCTACTGGGCACATGTGCAGCGACTGATGTTGCACAGCTGAAAACCAGCAGCTGAGGAGAGAAGAGAAGATTCACACCAAGACCACATCTCATGTTTGAGCCACTCATTCATCAGCTGTGCTGTTGCCTTATCAGCCTGATCCTCGTGTCCTTCACTTCCTGTGAGTCTTTGAAGAATATTAGTGTAGCTGTGGCCTCTCCCAGTTCTCCACCCTCCTCTCCTCCATCCTAATCTCCTCCTTCCTTCTCTCCTCCATCCTTCTCTCCTCCTTCCTTCCTCCCTCCACAGACCCCCCCCCCCTTTAGTTTGTTTTTTACTTCCATACTCGCCTTCTCTTCTTGTCTTGTGGACGTGAAGCCTCAAAGGGGATAAATGCCAATTTGTGAACCGTTAGAGTGGTTTGGTCCATGTGACAGAGGGCAGAGATTCTGCTTGGCTTCACTGCTCTGATCCAGGTCACCAGGGGAGATGGAGTCGGCCCAGATGCAGGTCAACACACGCAGCCAGCTCACGACTGCTTTATTGTTTCTGTTCAAAGGCTACAAATGGCTTTAGAGCCCGTGCCTGTGTGTGGGCATGCGTTTGAGGACCATAATGGATTGTGTGTGTGTGTGTGTGTGTGTGTGTGTGTGTGTGTGTGTGTGTGTGTGTGTGTGTGTGTGTGTGTGTGTGATGGGTTTAAAGCCTGTAAAGTAGATAGTGGTTTGTTATGTGACAAGTGGATTAGCAGGATCCAGTTTGAATCTACCTGAAGGCGTTGAACTCATCACACTCACATGTCCACAATATAGTAATTTTACTCTATTCAAAGTTTCTATTTAAACTGGATATTTATTTTTGTTATTTTTTAACAGAGCTTTTCTAAAGAAACAACCAGGGTTTTGCTGGGGGACTCTAGTGGAGGCTCAGACCCTCGTCCTGTCGTGCACTTGTCCCGTAATTTCCGTCGTGAGTGACTCCCACCAAAACCAGCAGGTGGCGCTGTTGGGTTGCTGATGTCACCCCTCTTCCTTCTGCATCAGACAAATAATCTGTGCTTAAAGTGAAATATTAAACCTGAGCTTCACAGTCCTACACAGCCCTGATTCACATCCACGTCTGGTTTGAGCTGTGAAGTTCAACCTCAGCTGGGGACAAGGGGGGGGGGGGGGGGGGGGGGGGGGGGGGGGGGGGTGGAGGGGTGTTTGGACGTCTCATTTGTGCTGGAGGTGGAGCTGGTGCAGCAGATGCAGGGTCTCCATCCCTCAGCTTCTAGCGTCGGCTCGTCTCTGGGTCGAAGCGTTTGAGGGCACCTCAGGTTGTGTTGTGCACTTTACAGCAGGGAAGGATGAAGCTCAGGGCTCTGTGTGATTACTGTGTGTCAGGATTTGTTTCCCAACCGGGGATGCGACTTTAAAAAAGCGCCCTCCTACATCCACTAACGCACAGAGATCGACTGCTTTTCTACTTGTAATTATGCCAATATGAACGTGTTCTTATTCATTTTCAGGCAGATTATTCCTGATTTATCCTCATCTAGTGGTTATTACACAGCAGTGTAACACTCTGTGTCTCCACAGGAGACACAGCTGGAGAACCAGGCCTGGGTCACCGGCGACTGGTGAATGCGCCTCCTGACCCACGTTGGTCCAGGGAGCTTCCAGACGGAGACGTGCTCTAGGACGCTGGACCAGGTATCGCATTCGCTGCCATGTTGTGCATGATTATTGACCAGCGTGTCAGGCAGGATGAGGCCCAGCGAGCCTCTGTTGACTGCTTTGCGGTCAGCACTGCAGGGAGCAGGATTGTGGTTAGTCTGCAGGCAGTGTGTGTGTGTGTGTGTGTGTGTGTGTGTTTGTGTGTGTGTGTGTGTGTGTGTGTGTGTGTGTGTGTGTGTGTGTGTGTGTGTGTGTTTTATTTTTTTCTCTATTCTTCTACAGTGTTTTTGTTTCGATCCTTCTTCCTGCCTCATGCCCTCACCCTCACCCTCACCCTCACCCTCGCCCTCACCCTCACCCTCACCCTCACCCTCGCCCTCACCCTCACCCTCACCCTCGCCCTCGCCAACCAGACGCGTGCCAGCGTTGGACCGTTGCTGCAGCTAATGCAGCTCCCATAAACCATAAAAGCTGTTTTTGTTGCCTTGCTCTGATTCCTTCCCGTTCTGGTGATAGCACCGTTCCTGAGAGCTTCATCAATTCTTCATGAGGCCTCGCGCTAAACACAAACAATATCTGACTGAGGTTTGCCGCAGGCGCGCTCCGAGCGCCCCGGACCTCCTCTGTCCCCTCTCAGGATGTTTTGCAAGCTCCAGCGGTTTGGATGCAGTCACGCTGGAACTGGGACATGGTTTGATGTGATGTATTTAACCTTGACGGTGCTCGACTCGTGTCGTGACACTGGAGGTATTGATTGTGGTTTTGTTAGTGTTATTACACTTATGAAGGAGAACATGTACATCTGTGTTCGGTGGTTGTGTGTCCCGCTAGAATCAGCGCTTTCCAAGATCTGGTATGAATTTAAATCATTTAGTATTAATTATTAGTAGCATTATTATACAGGGGATTACGATCGGTGTCAGTCAGACTTCAGTCTGTATAAATTAACAATTTATTTATTTGTGTGACTAACACTAAAGCCCTTTAACCCAGAACATAAAGGCCCAATCATATGAAACCCTCCCTCAGTACCTGCTCTTGATTTATGTCACATCTTCCACCGCAGGACACAGTCGCTCTGCTCGGAGCTCTGTTTGTTGTTGATCTCATCAGTACTGTGAGAAGCGGCTTCCTGCAGCGTTTCAGGGCCCAAACGCTGCAGCCGACTCCAGCCGTTGTGTCACGGTGAAAGCCAGTCACGCTATTGATCCGAACTCATCTGTCTCCCGCGCCGATGAGACGTGCGGTGAGATCGGATGCGTTGCTCACCGGTTTTTCCGGCACGAGGCGGACGTTCGTTCAGGCGCCGGAGCCGATGGTCCTGAGGTGGAGCGCTCCGACAGCTGCTGGTGCGGCAAGGGGTCCACCGGTCATTAACTGAAAGCGCGGTGCAGCTTTCCTGCCACTCACCACTCCCCTCGCGCTCGCGTAAATCACACAGTGTCGTCCGTCGCGAGCTGCGCTGCTCCTCCGTCCTCCGGCCCGTCTCAACCGCCATCTCGATGGATGCTGGTGCGGCAGCATTAACCGACGGAGTCATTTTACCTCCCGACCTGTCCGCCGTCGTATTGAGCGCAAACAGTGGTTTGATTGCAGGAGGCTCAACAAAAGAGGTCTCATCGTTCAGGCTGTTATGATCTTTTAATGGCCTTTTATTGCTAAAAGCCAGCAGCCACTGCTGTGGGCAGTCACTGCGATATCGCTTTCATTAAGAGGAGTCCAGGAGCATTTGTAGCAGCGCCGAAGTCATTTGTTGAGGGTGTGTGACTGTGTGTGTGTTTATAAAGGAGACTCGCTGGGCTTCGGTATATTTTTATCTCCAGCATCGATCTGTTTCCAGCCTGCCCTCCTCCGCTCCTGGGTGTTGGAGCCGTGACCTTCAGTGTGGGTGGTATCAGCGATCATGTGACCTCCGCTCTGAGCCGCGGCCTCCGCACGCGCCCGTGGTGGCACGCGTGTTCACAGACACGCACGCCAACCTACGGACACACAACGAGGGCCGCGCAGCACAAGATTTCTGTCGTCTTTGTTTGTCGTCAGCCCCTTCTCAGGCGGTTGAGGTTTCACCTTCTCCAGAGCCAGCCGAGCGTTGCAAGAGGGTCTGTGTGTGTGTGTGTGTGTGTGTGTGTGTGTGTGTGTGTGTGTGTGTGTGTGTGTGTGTGTGTCTGTGTGTGTGTGTGTGTGCGTGCGTGTGTGCGTGTGTGTGTGTGTGTGAGAGATTGTGTGTCCAAGTGTGTGTGAGGCGGAGCAGGTTGCGTGTGAGTGTGTGTTGAGAAGATGGAAGGCTCAGTAGCTGCAAGACCCTGTATTGATGTCCGCTGCCTCCCCCCTGGAGGCCCGGCTCTGTGGGATAGTGTGTCAGTGGGACAAAGGCATGGCGCCATCCGTCCTGCTCTACGGGCCAGTAACTAGAATTAATTACAAACCAATCGAATCCGCTGCAGCCAATTGGTAAACTAATTGGTAATTTCAGCTGCCCATCTAGCGGTGGATGGGCATCTGTGTGGCCGTCGGTGCTGCTGTGGTGGGAGCCCCTCAGACAGACTTTTGTTCTCGCCGGCGCTGCCCAGACAAAGTGAACCTTGTGGCCGTAGCTTAGTGGAGCCGGAGCTGCGCCGCCGAAATCGCTCCGACCCCGGCGTTCACAGGTTCAGCTTGATTACGTCCCTGGGAAGCGGCTGCGTGTGATATTCAGTTTGGGCTCGGACGGGTTTAAAGGGTTTAAAGCACTGCTCACTGGTTGGTGGACGTCCCAGCGGCTTGATTTGCCTGCTTCGCTTTAAGGTCGTCACTGACACTAACAGGTCAGTGGTTCCAGCTCACACCTGCAGCCGACCCGTCTAAAGTGTGGACCATCTGAAAGCCTCACTGATCAGGACAGGTCGTGGAAGCGTCCTCCAGGTCCTGGTTAAACAGACGTGTTGGACCTGAGGTTCAGGTTACCGCCGTCTCCGATGTGGCCTGCGATGGTGGACACAGTAGAGCCACCGCCCCCACAGACGCTCCCCACAAATAGAGCCATTAGCCAGAGCTGAGGTCCCCGTTGCTCCAGCCCACTGGAGGAATCTCACTTCCATACAGTGTGTCAGTAATGGTTGATGCTGCAGCTGTGCAGCTGTGGTTTCCTCCTGATGGTTGCGGGCATCGCTCCAGTGTCATTCTTCCTCTCTGACTGATCGAGAAAAGTCCTCAGAAGAGGACGCCTGCTCCGCGGAGCCGTCAGCGTGTCTGGCTGTGGAGGAAGTGCATCAGGGAGCATGAGAGGCCCGTCAAGGTGCCAGGTTTCTGGAGGAGCATCCATCTCCCAATTAGGCCTGAAATAACCTGGCCTGACCTGACACTTCCTGTCTGCCCGAGCACGAAAAAGAAAGCGGAGAGCGGCACGGTGAGGCAGGGGGAAGGTGAGAGGCAAAAAAATGAAACCGGAAACCGAAATGGGACGTGTGCGCCGGCGTTGGCAGCTCGTACGTATGTGCAGGCTAATTGTGGCGTTTGAGCTCTGACAGCTGCGACCTCAGACACTCGGGCCGTCACCTCCTGCCCGCACTCTAAAACTGAAACTTACAGGATCGGAAACATGACGAGAAAATGTTAGTTCATGGAGTTTTAAGACAACCATTAACATGGCAAACAGGAAACAGTCACTATAGATCTGACGTTAAATATTCAGGGTAAGAATCAGAGAACGTCCCCTGCTCACTCACAGACACACAGCCTCTGTAACGGGCATCATAAACATGTAGTCTACACACAGTGTTTCAAGGTAATCCAGCAGTTTATTGGCTTAAGCAGGACGAGCGGTCCACCCATAAATTGATTACGGCATAAAAGTGCAGGCTTTTAAGTGGGTTGGCCTCGTGCGACGGCGCATTGATTGGCTTATTGGCGCTCGGCGTGGCTTCGCCTCTTTTTGTTACCTGTCGGGGCAATAACGGAGTTTATCGACGCAGAAATGTATTTTACATGAGCTGAGTTGTAGCATTACGAACATTCCCAGTGGGGAAACGGTAGTGACAGTAGACCTCCCCCCCAACCCCCCCCAACCAGCACCACCCCCAGCTCCCACCTCCTCCAGGACCAGGCCCTGCTCATCACATCTAAATCTTAACCGGCCTTTAAAGTCAAAACGCACCTTTGAACAGAATCTATGCTTCTTGTTTCTTTGATCTCGGGCGTCAGGCTTGAAATGTGAACTTGCCTCTTTCCCACCATCAGCAACCCAGCAGCCAGAATCAACCAGACCGTGAACCCGCGTTGATTTATGCTGTTCACAGACACAAAAATGTGACCCGACCTCCAGTAAATTTCTTAAAATTAGAATAAGCTGGTTTTACTTCCCGTTGCATCCACCAGTAGAAGCTGAGCCCCCGGATTCAGTTTTCGGGTGGAATTTCCCGGAGTGCGATCAAGAGTTCCCACCAATTATGTTAACGCTGCTGATCTGAGCAGGATAAACAGGAATTGCAAACCCGATTAGAGGCGCAGGCCCGTCTCAGATGCCGGTCTGCTCCGTTAGGATCTCCCAGTTAGGCCTCTTCAAACGAGATGATTGATCGATGGTCTGTCTCAAAATCATTTGTTTAATCTGATTTGTAGGGATTTTCTCTCCTTCGGCAACGGAAACGATGGACGGTTGGGAGAGAAAACCAGTTGTGGGAGTCTGCTGAAACACTGGTTCAATATGGACATTATTCTGAAACCTGACACCACAGGAAATAGATATTGATCACGACGACCATTTACTCACTCTGTGGCTGCAAAAGCGAGCGAGGTGGTTCTCAGTTGAGTCGACGCGGCGTTCGGGCCTTTAGCGAACAAAAGTGTTGCTTGGTCTACGGTTTATTCTACATAACGTGACCACGACCAACAGAGGCCACAGACCACAGGCGCAGGATTATCAAACCAATCAAATACCATAAATGAGCATCAAGGCCTTTGTTTATTTGGTGCTGACTGGGGCCACACACAGCTCAGTGTGTGACCGGCTCTAAAGTGTGTGACCGGCTTTAAAGTGTGGCCCACAGAATGTGATCTGTGTGTGTGATGCTAGTTAAGGACGTCCATCTTGACCCCAGTGACGTGTCAGGATCTGATCTCAACCACGAGGCTGCTACTTCAAAGAGGGTGAAGGCACACATGGATCCATATCCTCCTCTTCTCCAGCTATTTACGCACCTCCTCTCCTCTGGTTTGTACATTATTCACATCCCAGAAGTCTCTATGCCCGGACGCTAAAGCCCGGGCTTTCAGCTTTTGTTAGCGTCGGCACTTTTTTCATTTATCTGCCTGCTGAACCTACCTGTGATGCTAAAATATTCATTGGAAGGGCCAAATGCACCGACTAGTCATGCATGCAGAACCCGGCTGCTTCCCTCTCAGACCGCCTCTGAGCAGCCACACAGGCTTTATGGGGCTTAGAGAACCTCAGATTCCTCCGAATTTTAAATAAAAAGATTCAAGTTCAACACTGTCAGCTTTCAGAGGGAAGCTGTTCAGAAGTTGTTGGGATATTGGGTTTGACGGGAGGTGATGTGTGAGTAGAGACGGCAGATAAGAATGCGCACATGCGTGTGCGTGACACGGATACGATGACAATGGATCGATAGAGCACGAGGGAGGATTCGACGCGTGTTGGTCCTGCTCGGGTCGCTCATTAGGCTCGCGTCGCCCCGTGAAAGCGGAGATGGTGGTCCTGAGTCTTGAAAGCGGGCCTCCTAGAAGCCCACCGGACTCCAGCGCCGACCGTGGGGCCTCCACGGGTTCTGGTTCCTCCGCTGTAGATGTGGGGCTGGCGTCGTCATGGCCTTAAATTAGCTTCTTGTCACTTTCTTGTCAGTTTCCCACTGATCTACTACAGTTCACCACCATACACCCCACTCGGGATCTCACAATCTCACAATATTGCACTCTAGTAACTGGAGTTAGGCACATCTGCTGCACAATGACCTCTATCTCTGGACCGCGGAGATACTTCAGACTGAACGGAGGGAGACGAGGGTCTCGCGCGGTGGCGGCGCGTGGGGGTGGGGCTGATTCCCGCAGGAGCCCGTGACGCCTAAACAAATTTGATAAGCTAACCTTGTTACCCCCGAGTCGCACGGCACTGGCCTCCATAATACCCCCACCCATTCAAAACAATAGCTTAAGCAGACAGGCAAGACAAGCTGTGCATAATATACATGCACACACACACACACGCATGAGTGTAATGAATGAGCGGTTGTGAATGGATGGCTATGTGCACTTAGCGCTGGGCTCAGCCCGCCTGGGCCGACGATGATTAATTGACAGCAGCTTGTAGTAGAGGCTGACAGGCCCTGGATCAGGAGTTGGAGGAGAGTAGTAATGTGCGGTGCCGGAGAGCCGAGGGGAGAAGATGCTTGTGGAGAACGGCTGGGAGGAGAGGGGAGGTGATGAAGCATGCAGCTCAGGTTTCCTGTCTCTGATGTAAGGCCGGCCTGGATCGATGGCTCCGCTGGGGCCGGGCCAGCACACTCCAGCCCGCCCGCCCAGCGCCCATCCTCCCTTCATCTCCGTCTTTTATCTTTTTACTCTCGCTTCGCTGTTGTCCACCTCTCCGTTGCTGCCCGGCTTCAGGAGCAGGATGAGCGGCGGGTAAAATAATACCAGAATGACACCGGATCGCACACGACGCCTGATGAATATTAACATGTTGGCTCACGCGTCACAAGGACTTCACCTCCGACGCCCCTGTAGAAATGAACAGGGTCTGGACCTCTTCTCACCTGGAGTCGGATGCTGGTGGCAGACGGGTCTGAATCCAACAAGCAACACTTGGGCTGCGAATGAATGGCTGCCATTTGTATGGAGACAAATGGCTTTTTAACAGCCTTCAGGGACTGATACCAATCTAAGGAGGCCGGTCTGGCTCCTTCTCTGCCACATTGGGTGGTAGCAGCCCACCGGAGCACCGAGAGCGTTTCCATGCCAACCACTGGTCAACATCTTATCGGCCCTCATAGCGAGTCACAGCAGCTGGGAAGAACCCAATGCCTCTGAGGGGAGAAACTCCTTCCCGGCACAGCTTTCTCTGCCTTTTCTCAGCCCCCGTTTCATTGTCTGCTAATGATCTATATCAGCATCACAGTCGAGCGCCGCGGTGCTGAATGAGCCGCGTCTCTCCTTGACCTCATCCAGTCCTGTTGTGACCCGTCAGGGACGGGGATGTGGGGGGCGCCGCCGTCAGGGTGTGGGGTCGCCGTGGAACAACTCGGCTCCCGTCTGTCATCAGGAGGATCATGGTTGCACAGCTAAGCCCTCGCTGCTCAGACAGCGAGCCTCCAACACCTTCGACGCATATTTGTGGAAAAACACCACTGAAGCTGGAATTCACCAACTTCAGCTCTGGATAAATAGGAACTATCAGCGGCCCAGCCACTGGCTTCATTAACTGCTCGTTTCCGTGTCTTTAATTTGAGGTTAGCGATACGATTCAGGCTAATGAGCTGTATCAGTGGTAAATTAGTGGCCTGTAAGTTGATACGACAGCAGCGGAGCCTGAGCAGAAGACTGTGATATTCTCATGTCCTTAAATACCTCCTCAGACTGCGGTCTACGTTTGTCTACATTCATCAGCTGAACCTGTTCTTCACATGCGCAGCTCACAGGCCGGTCCCGGTGATGCGAGGCAGCGCTCTGGGGTTTCACCCGGCGGCGGTGACGATATGAGGCCTGGCAGCCTGCAGCGCAGCGAGACGGCCTATCTCTTACCGTCTGTGTGGGTGAAGGGCTTCTCGCCGCGGCCCGATCTGAGCCTATCTGACGGCTAACATAACCAGAGCTGACACGCCGCTGCTGATAGCACATGAGAGAGGAGGACTCGCTCCCCGGTGTTTGCGGTCGGACTGCGTCCTCCAGCACAGCGGGGGGCCCGAGCAGCCGGGACGCCTCGGATGAGGCTCCAGCCAGTGATTCATACAGTACCATCTGCTGCCAACATGTCCTGCAGTCCAGCGGACACTGTGTTTTGTTGGTCTGTGTCGTGCTGTCTCACATTGTGGACACGTCACAGGTAACACTGTGTGACTGTGGAATCTCATCAATCTCTGAGCAGTGTTGGGTCCATGGAGGGGGGGCGTGCCGATGATGCTCATTTATGACCTACTGGACCAAACTAAAGGGTTAATGAAGGAAGTGAATGCCGAGACGTGATATTCAGATGCGTCATCTGTTTGTCACTCGTGACAGCAGATGCTGCCGACAGACGCTTCGATCCGACGCCGGCTCAGGTCTTCATTTAGCTGCAGCTGTTGCTGTCGGGCCCCTCGGCACCAGAGCCAGTCCAACGACTGATGTCACATTAAAAATGTACCTGGCTCGGGACGCGCTCTGATACGATGGGTCTCTGTGTTGCTGCCTTCATTATGGCCTGGTTAAACATGTTGTAACGAGAAAAAAAACAAGCTTCCCAGTGTTTTATTCAGACTACAAGACGGAGCCGACCCCGGAGAGTTTAAAGGACTTCATCAAAGGTCTGTAATTAAAAGCTGCCATTCTTGTATTATGTTCCACCCAAACATTTATTCTCTGATCAATAAAGGTAAATATTCTGTCACTATGTAACAATAAAGTTTGTTCATACAGTGTCTTTTCTCCTCAGACTTTCCATCTTGAGTCTAAGCTCTGGGCTTCGACTGCCAACAAACCACAATAAAAAGCATCAACCAACAAAATAAAAGGAGAAAAGCTGAAATTAAAAGACTGGTGTGACTATGAAACTACACAATCCATCAACATTCAGCCAAACGTCTCCGTGGACAAAATAAATAGTTTAAAACTGAATTATACTTGTTTTAGTGGTTAAATAAAACGTCTGCTCGGACTCTGTGCTCATAAAATGAAGACACACGAAGTCATCAAACCAATTTCATTACGTTGCCACAGCCTGACTTGAATTTAAAGTACAGTTTATTAAGCTGCTGTTGTAAAATGTAAAGCGTTACGGTTTTACTCCGCGGCCTCGTCACGACGCTTTCATGCGCTGCAGACACTCGCACGTGTGGTGAAGCGTGCAGGTGTGTTAGAGGCTGTTTACCCAGCGCTGCGGCCTCTGGGGGAGTCCGAGCAAACGCGTCCCCCCCAGCCGCTGCGTCAGCAGGGGGTCGTCTCATGCATGTGTGCACGCGAGCGTTTACCTGCTTTTCTTTTTTCTACAACTAGCGTAGATGCTCAAATCAGAACGTGCACGTGCAACGCCCGGCTCGTTAATGCGTCCCAGCCGACCACATACACACACACACACACACACACACACACACACACACACACACACACACACACACACACACACACACTGGTGGCGGCTATGCCAGGCAGAAACATCCCGCTTGCTAATGTGTTCTAGGCAGCCGAGCAGCCGGAGACGGTGACCAGTGGAGCAGATAATCACATCATCTGAGTGAGACCGGCTTCAGACGCTGGGCCGATGCTGACGTGTCCTCCTGACCATCACAACACTTTGCATTTGTGCACAGGTTGTTAATGTCCTACATTACGTGTGTTATCGGTTTATATGGATACACTTGATGGCAAAGTGCTTTTTATAATATGTGATACTGTATGACCGTGTGTGTTACACAGCTTTTAAGACCTGTAGACCTGTGTGTGTGTGTGTGTGTGTGTGTGTGTGTGTGTGTGTGTGTGTGTGTGTGTGTGTGTGTGTGTGTCCTAACATCACTGCTTTATTAGAAAATGTTGGTTTTGCTCATAATACAAATGGCTCCACTGAGCTGAGTAATCATTTTACCGAGCGTGACTGATGATCTAAGCATCACTTACCACAGATGGATGCGTGGCCCTCATGGAAATCAAAGGCCTTCCTGACAGTGGTCGCTGACTGCAGGTACGTCCACGGTGACCAGAGAGTTGGGTGACAGGACGGCAGTTCTGAGAAAATGAACGAGAAACTATAACAAAGCGAGAAAACAAAGCAGCTTCGTCACAGCAGACACTGATTACTGTTAATGTCTCTCTTCTCTCTAAACCATGTGGATGACATTATGACATTGACATTATGAGTCTGCAAAGAAGAAAAACAGACAAAAATTCAATTACAAAGATCCATTTGCAGAACCCAGATCTGCAAAAACCCTGTAAAAGATTAGAAAAACATGAAAAACGAGCATCATATTGCTCCATAATAAAAACATAATACAAACATAAACATAGTATAATTTAATAATTGTACAGATCAGAAGTGTGGCGTGTTCATTTGCATTGGTTTGCGGCATTTACACTGGCGCAGGGGTCGGTCCTTGGCCTCCTGTCACAGCAGGGAGCATATTTAAATGAGCGTTTAACTGTACTCATTGAACATTCAGGGGCCAGAGTGATAAATAGAAGCTTTATTTTTATGCGTACGGACGAGAGGCCGCGGCCGTAAATCAAAGCCGCACAGCATTTATCTGCAATGGGACGAAATGGAACGGCTGAGACAATGAATGTCACCGGGGGCTTCTTGTTGATTAAACCCCCCACCCCTCCCGCCGGTGACGAGGAGAGGACCAAGAGCAAGAAGAACCTGACAGTGAAATATCGCTACGAGAGACGCGACTCGCTGAAAGGATCAGCGCACGGAACGGAGGGGAAGCAGGAAAGTGCGGCGTCGAGGCCCCGGAGATCAAATCTTGTTAACGCGGTGCCGTGACCTTGGCCAGCGGCTGACACCGGGGAGCACCGGCGGGTCGCAGGCGCTGAGCCACTCTGTTTAATTGGCGTTAGCTGTGGTACGGGCCACTAGCGGGGACGGGTTGAGTTCTGATTTAACAAACGTTGCATCTGAGCGCGGGGACGTTCCGACGCCGGAGCCCCTGGTAATTAGGACATCGACACAATTCAGTAGGAAATGACATCACAGCATCTCCTGCTGGTGTCTCTCCTGCTTTCCTCCCCGTGCAGCGTCTTACTGTCAGAACCAAACAGCGAGCGCAGTGGAGAAGCCGTGGGGGGGGGGGTTCAGGGGTCCTCACATGTCTGCGAGCGCAACGTCTTTGATGAAGCCAGATTTATGGGGAGGCTTTACTTATTGCACGTACGGGGCCAGAAGGAGGTCTTTGTCACAGAGGACGCCACAATTTATACCCGGTGTGGCTGTGAAGCCGCTCCTTCCCACTCAGGCACATTCATCATGTGTTTATTTGGTTTATAGAACGCGAGTGAAGTCACTGGACGAGCGCTGGGCTGATTCTCCCGCTCCAGCGTCTCTCTCCACGCAGCGCTCGCCTGACACGTCTCGTGGTATATGTCTGACCTCTGACCTCGTAGTCCTCCTTCAGTGGAGCCCTCTCCGCTGCCTAATCTCTAATGCCTTCTAGCTCCACTCTAATTCATTACTTCCCTCTTCCACTGCCCTGCCAGGGTCACGCAGGAGACGCCCAGCGCCGGACCCGCTGTGACCGAGGCCTGCGTCTGATCAGCGCCGCTACTGGGTCTGGGCTGGTGTTAAAATCAAAGCGGGGACGGTTTAAGAGGCGCAATTAAAGCGTTGGACGAGAACAATAGGCCGAGTGCCGGCGCGTGTGATCTGTGGTGTCACCTCGTCGTGGTCGGACGGACTGAACCTGGATGAGGACCACAGGATGTGGACTTTTAAAACCTGACCCCGGGTTCCAGCGTGGAACTGACGGAGGTGAGCTCAGTCACTTACGTCGCCTTCATTGCTATTTAAAATGATTTGCAAATACGCCCTCGCATACATAGTCATTAAACTGCCTGTAATTACAGCCTGTGTATTGGAGATATACTGTAGCATATTGTATTTTTATATTCACTGGCCACAGACATGACATAATAAGCAATGAGATCAGAACTAATCGGACAATTAACATCCTCATGTGACGCTCTGATTCCAACCTACATCACTGTTGTTAGTAATCACTGAGCCGTTCAAATGATGATTACAGTGTGTCAGGTTACATGTAGATGTTCCACGCGTCGTCATGAAATAATTAATAATGCCTGCGACACTTTTACACTGTGGAAATCAGACCTGCGGCACGAACCAGACTCAGAGAGAGAGAGAATCCTTATTACTGTCTTCTTCTTTTCAGCATCAGCTCAGACAGTGTCACACTCGAAGGATTCGCACCTGATTGAGCTCCAGCTAAAGGCCTCTGTAGCCTCCAGGTCGAAGCGCAAAGCTGCTCCTCAACTTAAAATCCAGTTTGACGGACAACATGAAAACACATCACTTAGACTCGCTGCACGTTGCGTAATAAAACTTTTCACAGGCTTTTAGCACCAGCGTTCCGCTCAACATTTCATTCCTAGTAGTTGTTTGGCTTCACGTTCCAGGTCGAAGAAAAGTGGAACGCGCGCGTTTACAACAGTCCTTCCAAAGTCAGACATCAGCAGTAAAGCGGTAGGTAATGCAATGAGCTCAGGTTAATGACAGCATGTCTCGTAACATCATATAAAGTCTCCGGGTTTCCACAAAGCGCCTCGTCTGCCCCCGTCGGGGGAACGCGCGTCCGGCGCCGCGGCCGTTGCTTACTCTTCGCCGCCTCGTCCGGGCCGCTGCCAGGAGCCCTCGCCGCAGCTTCCATAACTCTTACACCCGTGAAAGATTTTTAATTAAAATGAAGACAGCTGGCTGAACTGTGGAGGTGTCACAAATAGTTTTGCCCATCAAGGTCTCGGAGGCGTCACGTCGCCGGCGATTGCGCCTCTTTTGAAGAACTTGTTAATCACGTCTCCTTCTTAATTCAATTATCAACAGCTGCAGATTGATGCATCCAGAGATAGGGACATCAGAGGAACCGGAGAATTCAATGGCTTCCATCGTATTACAGCTTGTCATCTGTCCCCGTTCTGTATTATATATTGATATGCTGCTGACCCCGTGCATTTACCGTATTGGATTTTTTATTACTAACCTTTGAGCCAGTGCTGAAGAATAACCACTGACCCCCTCAATGTGAACACGCCGCCCTGATGCTGTGTGTGCGAGTGTGCGACACGTATCTGATGCACAGGTTATTTTGCATGTCTCCGATCTGGTTGTCTTGTCAGGATAGGGTACGTGTTGGGCGTCACAGGGTCAGAGTGACACTAGCCTGGGGGGGGTGGGGGCTCCCAGGCTCCCAGGACTGAGAGTTGGAAGGTCATGTTCATAAATTGTTGGCAGTTCGCTGGTGGTTAATTGAAAAGGCTGGAGAAGGAACAGGACCCCTGATCTGTGGGCCCCTGCTCCTCCCTTCTGACCCTCGGCTCCTCACTCATTCCGCTGCGTCGGTTAAGTTAAATACAGGTTGGAATATATACCGGGCCGCTTCATCAAGCGGCCTCACTGTACATTTGGAACGAGAGCCGTGTGGGCGGAAACGGCGGCTGCAGGACGGTCGTTTAGAAAAGGATCGGCTCGAATTCCATCAAATTACAAATGTTCCTGCACCTTCGTCGTTAATTTAAATGTAACAGTTAAGGTTGCAGTCATGAAGTCCAGCAGCGTTTTTCATCCAAGCCCAAGTTACCTGTCGCTGTAGTTCATCGTCTCCCAGACAAAGCCAGCATCAGCCTGAATAGAACCTGTGGTGAAACTCTATCTAATGTGTCCTCACATTCTACGCAGCTGACACACAGTCGTGGTCTTTTGAAGAGGAGCAATGAGCCGACTGGGCCACTCTGCAATGAAGAAGCAGAATGTGTCATTTCACACTGGGAGGAAATCCATCCATCCAACTATTGTCCCGCATAAAAGGCAGGAGACAGTGGATGGTATCATTCTGACACACGGGGCGTTATAACAGTTTTACTGCTGCCACCGGTGCACGGCAGGAAGGAAACGCCCTGTCGATGCCGCCGTCCTCCGGATCTGTGCTCC